>NW_012267296.1:1735808-1801560 GCF_000151885.1 Dipodomys ordii
AAGAAGAAGAAGAAGAAGAAGAAGAAGAAGAAGAAGAAGAAGAAGAAGAAGAAGAAGAAGAAGAAGAAGAAGAAGAAGAAGAAGAAGAAGAAGAAATTGAAAAGTACAGAAGGAAGTCCGGAAAAAAAAAAAAAAGTCTCACTTAATTTTGTCAAGTGTTAAAAAAAAAAAAGTCACAGAATTGGCTGGGCGCTGGTGGCTCATGCCTGTAATCATAGTTCATAGTTACTCAGAAGGCTGAGATCTGAGGATCGGTTCAAAGCCAGACAGGGCAGGAAAGTCCATGAGATTCTTATCTCCAATTAACCACCAGAAAACCGGAAGTGGCGCTGTGATTCAAGTGGTAGAACACTAAACCTTGAGCTGAATAGCTGAGGGACAGTGCCCAGGTCCAGAGTTTAAGACCCGCAATCGACAAAAAAAAAAAAAAAAAGAAAATCACAAAATTAATATCTGTGTGCTATAAAGAGCTGTAGTCATAAGGAAGCTTTAGAATAACGCTAATCTATGTCTCTCTAGTATTTTTTTGTATTCTTTTTGTAGACCTTTAGGTAGAATGTGTAATTATTTGTATTTTTTAAATCTACTAATTATCTCATGAGATTCATTAAAGAAACTAAACAGGGTTTGCTTCTCTGACAACAAAGAGTATTTTTGTAATACCTTCTAATAATCTAGTTCTTCCAAGGGAAAACAAAGTATGATCTCCCACTGGGCAGAACTATTCAGCCCATAAGGCCAACTATAAAAAACAAAAAAACACAATACCTATCCTGTGGAAATGATGGAATATGATTCAAATAACATGAAAAATTTTAAACCCCAAAGTTCTAGATTGTTTCCAACATTTCCAAGACTTAACACGGTAAGTACATCTTCATTATTTATTTGTCTATAAAGCAATTGCTAATTGTAGGAGAATTTCTTTTTTTCTCCCAAATACTCTCCCTCCTGACCTATTCTCTCAAAAAAAAGAAAAAAAATATGTATATATATATATTTGGTCGTGGGGCTTGAACTCTGGGCCTGGGCGCTGTCCCTCAGCTCTTCAGCTCAAGGCTAGCACTCTACCATTTGAGCCACCAAGCCACTTTAGGTTTTCTGGTGGTTTATTGCAGACAAGAGTCTCATGGACTTTCCTTCCTGGGCTGGCTTTGAACCATGATCCTCAGATCTCAGCCTCCTTAGTAGCTAGGATTACAGGCATGAGCCACCAGCACCCAGCTCTCTCAAATATTTTTATCAATAACAGATTAGAAAATTCTTAGGAGCCTACTTCTGATAGGCTCTATCTATCTATCTACATCTATGAATGATAGATTGAATGGCATATGCAATCTACCAATAACTCTTTGGCAAACTTGGAAGGGGAAAGGTAGAATAGAAATATAATGGAGGTATGAACTTGCTAGAAGAAATTGTATACAACCATGAAGTTATCACAATAAAACTTTGCATTTTTAATTCATGCTAATTCTAAAATAATACTAAAAATAGAAATTTAAGAATGTATATGTGGCCTTCTATGAAAAACAATTGTTTCCTCTTGCACCAAAAGAGAAAAAAAACATGTAATATCTATTTCACAGAATAGTTTTGAGATTCAGAAAGAATAAAATAGTAATATCATAGTAAGGAAAACAATTTAAAATGATAATGTAATCATGAAAATAGTTAAAGCCAACTGGTGGTACAATTTTTCCCTTTTTACTATGAAGTGCCATTCCAAGTTATCAGCAAAGTCCAAGAATAGTAAATAAAATTTGAGAAAAAAAAACAATTCATGAGTTGTATTTTAACTAGTTTCATTATAATACATTTTTATAATTGGTGTATGTATGCATGAGTGTGTTCCATTTCTGGGATTAGATAGACATCAGGACCTAGGGGCTGTTTCTGAGTTTTGTTATGTTTGTTTAT
This sequence comes from Dipodomys ordii, assembly GCF_000151885.1. Lineage (NCBI taxonomy): Eukaryota > Metazoa > Chordata > Mammalia > Rodentia > Heteromyidae > Dipodomys > Dipodomys ordii. The sequence continues at coordinate 1,737,729 of NW_012267296.1, forward strand.
TTGTTTTTGCTCAAGGCTAGTGCTCTATCACTTGAAGAATTTCAAAAACTTTCCTATAGGGACTGGCTTAGTTATGTTAGCCTTCTAAGCAGCCACAATTACAGGTGTGAGACCACAGGCTGGGTATTTTTTCTTATTGATATTAATCACTTACTGTGCCTAATTCATAAATCAATTTTTTCATACACACATTTATAGAGAAAATAGTAGAACATGTCTCTATATTGTGTTGTGTTCTAGCTCTGTGTTTTCCAAAGTCCTTAAGTAGAACAGTCAGTTTTAATTCCTTTATATCTAATTGCAAATTTCATAGCAAATATGCTTCCTATTTTCATTTTATTTCTTTTAAAGGTGGTAGTGTGAGCTTTTGCCATAGATTTTTGTTGGTTGATCTAGCTGTTATAACTAGTGAAGGGCTTAAGAAGTTATGTACTATTGATGATATAATTCCAGAGTGTCTTTTCTTTAAATCTTAGTTTATTTGAGCAATCAGTCATTAACTTGAAATGTAATTTTAAATTTGAATTATCTTACTTTTCTTAATGAGTATAATAAATTCAGTTTCTTAAAACTTCACAATATATTTTCATAATTGAAAAAAATCTCATGCCTTTATAATATACTCATATTGATTATGCAGCAGGAAAAAGGAGGATTAATTTAAATCTTCTGTAACTGAATTTGACTAGGCTCTGCTATAACATTTGTTTAATGTACTCAGCATTTCTAATAATTTTAGATTATTACTACTAATTATTCTATATCTTTCTAGTTATACCATGAGAAAGTACAATGTTTATATAGAATGCCATTTTATATTAAAGTTTTAATACCATTGTAAATTAGCACAGATGTTTCTCATCAAAAACATGAAGAGCATTTGTTTAAAGAAATGGTAATTATATTTTAAATACAATCTATTTGCTTTACTAGTCTTTGAAAATAGTTTAAAATGTTGTATTATTTATATTTATTTTTCTTATTTCTCTTCTTTTGTGTAGGCCCTGAAATTCGACCCTCTGGGATATATGTGTGTATATGGGATTTGGGCTGTTATACACTCCTTTTTAGGCACATGGAAACAGTCTATATTTAGGATTATTAAGCAATGTTAAGATTAATGAAATCCAAGTCCGTTTTGGCAGACACTCAAGTTCATTTAGCATTTACAAAAAAAAAATGTTAATCCAATTGGTCCTGTAGTGCCTTGGGATCTCCAGTTGCCACCTAACAACACTGCTGTTGCTATTAAAATCTCAGAGCTTGGAAAACTCTTAGTTTCATTGGGAAGGCTGCGGCTTCTGAATGCCAATGTCACACTGATAACAAGAACTTCATATCTGAAGTGATTTTTTTCAATTATTTTATTAAACCCTGACAGAACCACATTGTGCTTCCTTAAAAAAGCATAGTTAAGAAACGTTTTAACATAGTTTAAACATTTGTCTTTGAATTATTTCATTAGCTGCTATCAAGACTGTTTGAATTTGATCCAAGTTGTCTATACAATGTTAAAAATGTTAAGAGCTTTTAGATTTCTTTGACATCTTTTCAAAACTGTTGGTAAACTATTGATATCTTGTGGACAATGGTTTTCATTTTCTAAACCTGGTAAGTAATACATATAGTAGATGAAAAAGAATTAACTGTAAAATGAGTAACACAGTAATTTTATTTTGAACTACAGATTTAACTGATATAGTTACACCAAAGGTTAATATTCAAATGAAAATACCTATGTATCATTTTAATTTTTCTAAAATGTAATCCTATACAAACACAAATTGAATTACTTTGCTTTTGTCATTCTACTTGGTCAAAAGAGGATTTAGCTCCTGCTAAGTGTGACCAATGTCTTGGTATCCCTATGTCCCCAAGGTGGTCTTTAGAAATGCAGAAGTTTAACTTAAAGGTGCTGCTTAGAAATGTAAAAGTTTCAGTCCAGACCTAAAAGCTACTGAATCAGAATCTGCATTTAAACAAGATTTTCAAATAATCAGTCTGCATTAAAGTTTGAGAAGCCCAAGAATAGAACATAACTTCCTAGAAACTGGAGTTTAAAGTAACTAATCATTAGCAGTGACGGTGATTGATTAGAAATTATGTATTGGCTCTATTTATTTCTTAAGAATTTTGATTCTGTTATATCTACACAGCTATCTTTTTAAAAATAGGCTTATATTCCCATGTTTGTTTACTCTTGTGATACTCACTTTTACATACTCTAGATATGTATACAGTTCCACCCTTTTATCTTATTCATTTTCATTATAAAATATTCTGCATTTTAATAGTTACTTTGTCTCCTGAATGTTAACACTGAGTTCATAAATTTAGAAATTTTTCAAAGAGAGTTGTAAGAACTATGGGCATCTCAGTGAAAGCAAAATCCAGCATTAAAGTGAGAATATCATTATTTGAACTAAAGAGAATGACAATGCAAATCTTTCCCAATGATTAAAGAGCCAGCTCTCAAGTCAAAGTTTTGATTTTTTTTAATATGTTTGTGTCTGTGCCTATTACTTAAGCTTCTATTTTTATATAAAAAAGCATGTTTCAAAAGACTTCTGATTCTAGCAAACTAGCAAGCAGCCATCAAATAACACTTAAGCTATTCTAAATATGCAATATTACAAGTGTGTGTGAGAGAGAAGCCAGCCTAGGCAGTTTCAAAAGGTTGCATATTTCACACTAAACTGAAATCCAGGACATATCACCTAACACTCTGGTTGTTATCTTTCTTCTCCATTTGACTTCCTCTTCTCTGCTGGCTTCCCTTCTCCTTCACAGTAAAATAAAGCCAAATTAAGAGCTATTCAGGAAGGAAAGCATAGCTTTCTTTGGCACATTTTCTCTGCCTCCCTTTATGCTCACCTCTTCTCAATAGCACATATACATGTGCCTCTTGATATAGGGAATGAGATAATATGGCAAACATGTTTAGAAAATTAAAATACTGTATAAATATTTATAAATATAATATAATACAATATAATAAAATACATTTTATCAAACTTAATCTAATATTCATAATGCATGAGCTTTTAATAATTTCAATTCAAAACAATTTGTGAAACAATTTTCTATATTTAAGTCTAGAGTAGGTAAATTCTAGTTTAGTAATGATGGATATTCATAGTTATTTGATGAAATACAAAACTACTATTTTATTTGAACAAAGGTAATTAAAAAGTCACCTATGATGATGTTTTGGAATTCTAAATATATTGGAAAATAGGAAGCTGGTATGCATATGTCAAGTAAATTAATTTTCCATTACCCATTTTCTTATGTGAACTCCTAGAGCATGCATTTCACATCTCTGAGGACTAGTTTTTTTCTTTGTAAAACTGAATAGTATGCACTAAATATTTCAGCTTCTTTTCACTTTCAGATTTTATTAAATGAACAGTATATATGTGTGTATATGCATATATATGCATATGTTGTGGTTCTTAATTATTCCTTTTCTATCATAATTTAAGCCCCCACATCTAACATATATCAATGTTGGGTAAGCCACGGGTTTTCAGTTATCAGTCATTTAGGAATCAATGGAGTGAAACAAGTAACACTGCATAGACAAAGGATAAGGAAAAACTACCTTATACACTATCTTTTTAAAATCATTACAATATACTTATCTCACTGAAAATCTTAAATTTATTTTAAAATCCTTAATTTTACTTTTAAGGAAGTTACCAAGAAGTAAAATTACTTGCTCTATATGTTAGTATATATAATGTATATACTAATATAAATCATAAAATACCTTATGCTCTACAATTAAAAAAAAACCACCTGCTCTCACTAAATATGCCTAAAACCATAAGAAGGAGGAATTTATAATGCATTTTCATATTGGGAGTCTTAGTAACCTTTTGGTCCTTACAATACAAACCTACATGCAATTGATCTTCAAAGTCACACTGCTTCAAAGAAGACATGTACATGCAAAAATATAAATGTCCTAAAAGCAATATGACAAAATGAGATAAATTACTGAATGTTTGCCACCTTAAGTAAAACCAAACTGTATGGACTGATAGTAAAAAAAATGTCATAATTTGTAGATTTCCCTGTAAATGAAAAGAAGGAATACATGACCTTTGGTAAAAATTATACTTTTAACAGATCAATTTGTCCTACTATTTTATGATATAATTTTTACACAATCGGTTCACCAATACCAAATAGGAGGAAAATATAATACAATTAGTCAATTGACAAAGTTATTGTATTATATAAGAATAAACTCATCTTTTTGATTTTTACTTTTAAATCCAAGACATTTATTTTTCCTTTATATTTTCATTATTTTAATAAAATAAACTAAAGATAACAAGAAAGGCAAGATAGAATGTTGGGAAAAGTCTTGGCTTGGAGACTGGAGATAAGAAGTTCTATTAAGGCTTTCCCCTCTTAATAACAAGGTAACTTAAATTTTACCCTTCTGATCTTCATTTTCTGTACTTGATAAAACAGGTTCAATTATATCTTTTTTGTATTCCTAATTTCTATGAATGGCATAACTGTTTTCTAAACAATATAAAAATATAGAATACTGAACATATTGAAGATCTTGACCAGCAGAATCAATCAAAAGATAGCAGAAAGCATTATTTGATTTTTATTTCATATAATAGAAACTGATTTGTAAGATCAGTTCAACTCTCAATTTGCATTCTAATCATTTAAAATTATAAAAAGATAAGTGAATTTCCTTTTCAAAATTAAAATCAATCAGGAAGCTAAGCTAATTTTATTATTGTCAAAAATGCTATATTATTGAAACAAATTTTTGTGGAACAGAGAAAATGCTCTCTCAAGGGTTATTTTTATTTTTCTTTGCTCCATTTGTTCATATAAATATGAGCATTGAAGATGAGTAGATTAGGTATAGGAAATCATTCTTTCAGATTTGGGCTGAAAGTGCCAGTTATAGCTATTGCTATCCATAGATTCAAAATTATTTATACTGAGCCACTGCTTGACATATTAGAGACAACTGAAAGGACAGTCCTAATCCTTGAACAATTGAGGATTTTTTGAGTGCAAAAGATGATAGAATCATTTATGATTTCTGAAAGTCATATTTCTAATTCAAAACCATAATTGAAGAAAAGACTTTTTCCTCTTTTTAAACTATTTGATAGTGAGAATGAAATCTTTCCAAAGATGAATTGAACCTCAAAAGACAGTTTAACCCATAAATAACTTCCTCTATGGAGACTTCTATGCTTTAAAACTGATGTCGAATAAGACACATATTTTGAAAGACATGGCACATAGATCATGTCTTTAGATGAACACAATGTTGGAAACATGCTTTTGTGATACAATTCCACTGAAAAATAACACCATGTAAAAATACAATTATATTAAACATACAAGCCAGTCTACAATATCAAGGTATCTTATCCAGTTTTCTTCCTTCTAGATACTGAGTGATCAATAAAGTCTTCAAATACTAGAACTCTGCTCAGACAATGACATAATTTGGAATATTTTAGTATAAAATCAGTCTAATTAAAAGTATTCAAATTTTTCCCATATGTATTTAATGGGAAACAAATATATTGTCTGATTTTATGGCACACTTTCTACACTCCTCAATTCCCACTGATATTGAGTCAACCTCACTAAATGAAAAAAATAAAAGAACAATAAAATATTTCAACTTTTTCCATACACACAAAATATCTAACATGAAGTATAAAAGTTGGGAAAAGTGTTCTGTTGTCTGAGATGACTTGGTAACTGTACATTGACATGAAAACATAGTGACAAAGGCCTGAAATCCTGTGTGGGGATGTTGAGGGGTCATGAGGGGTACATTTTCTCAAAATAACTTCTTAAACATATCATTGTGACAATTCCAACAAGCAACAAGGGAAATAGAATGAAAATACTAAACCATCCCTAATGAAAAGTTAAAAGGAATAAATTAAAGGAACAGGATATACCAAATGCATACACATAAACAGGGTCAGGAATGTGCAGTGAGAAACTCAGAAAAGTCCAACATTTGAATTCTTAGATTTAAGGAAATAAATATATTTTCATCTGTAATAAAAGTAAAATAAATCAGAGGAATTGCAGTAAAAATCCTATTTGAAATTCAAAAGGACCTAAATAAAAGATAAAGCAGGAAATCTTGGATAAACAAAATTAGGTGAATCTGTAAGAAAGTCTGACATACAGGTTGTTTATATGGTTTGGTTGAAGCTCTTTGCATCACTAGAAAAGAGTCCAAGTTGGCTACTAGGTAGGAGAATATAAAAAGCAAATTGATGTGGAGAAATCAGGGAGCTATTTAATGTAGGCAACAAGGGGTGAGGAAAGATGGAAGACAGACTGGAAAAAGAAGCAAAATACAGCTAGTTAATAGTGCTTAGGGTGGGAGTGGGGGGACAAGATTAATTGGCTCTAAACCTGAGGTGGCTGAACTTAAGGGCAAGTGAAAAATGGAGTAGGGTGGGGATACTTGTGTTGGCAAGTGCTTGAAAGGATAAATATATGCAAGACAAAAAGAGGTTATTGTTTGAATAGAAGACAAGGACTTTGGAAGATTGGGTTAGGAAGGTATGATGAGTAAAATGAAAAACATAGATGATGATAATTAAATATAGATTTTCTTTTCCAAGTTAGTATTCTTTTTAGTCCTCTTGGTTCTACTGGTTTACTTAAGGCCCTTTTCATTGGTTCTGCTTTCTCACTGTTGCAGCATCTTTTTAACTTATTAACCTTCACTCTATTCCAATGCTTCACTTTGTTCAATTATTTGTTTAAAGACAAAAACCTTTCTACTATGCGCTACCTATCTACAGAATATTACTACCCTATTTTATGGTTCTTGGTCTAATACATATGCTTGAAAAATATTCAAAGATCGACTATATGTACAAAACATACACCTTTTAACTCTACAGCAAGCCATCAATCTCTTCTTACCACCACACCAAACCACCCCCTTCCCTTAGTTTGCATCTGTATAACCTTCAAGGTTACTTCATGGGTACCACTAGCTAGGAATGCATAATTTTCAAAGTCAGAAACAGTTTAATTTTTTTAACAAACCTCTTCCTGATCTCTAAGAAAAATTAATTTCTCCCTTATGAATGCTGGATTAGCGCATTTATCACAATCTCCAGGCTCAAAGAGGCCTATGGCACGTTTTTCATACTCTGTACATTCCTTGAGCCCTAGTGCATTGCCTGACACAGTGGGTGACTAGTGTTTGTGGATTCTTTCCAGAATAGATGACATCTCATTTAAAATATGTTAAGAATAATTATTGGGAAAAATTACCATTCAAATTTTCATTTTCTGAATAATTTTCTTTTCAACTAATAGAAAATGTAGCTCAAAGCCAGTGGTTTATATAAACTCTTCTTGTTTTCGTGCCTCTTCTTGTTCCCCTAAGGATTTTATATATTCTGGTTGAAGGCTGTTTGTGGTGTACTTGCATAGAGAAAAGGAGAAAATTCTGCTTTCTAAATCCCTTACCAGATTTCTTTCTGCCACCAGGAGTTTGGAAGCTATCAGGAGTTTCTACCTCGCAAAAAAAAACAAAAACAAAAACAAAACAAAACAAAGTTTTGAAAAGCAAGAGGAAAAATGAATGTGCAACTTCCAATCCCTATTGCATGGGCTTCCAGCTGTGGAAACCCTACATTACTTGGGCATCTATCAGAATATCATTCAGGTGATAAGAACAAAAAGGGGGGGGGCGTCCTTTCAACCTTAGGGAATTATGGAGTTCCAGTTCGTTGTCAGCATTGTATCAGAGAAGCTTTCTATCAAAGGAAAGAAAAAGAGAAGGGGTGGGGGGAGCGAGGACCCTTACATTTATAGGATGGAAAAATTCTATGCTTGTGTTCCCTTTTCTCCCAACATCTATTTTCTGCCTCTACCAAAAAATGCAATAGTGAAGTTGTTCTTGGCAATCCTCGTGGATTTAAATTTTCTTAAGGTAATTCAGCTCCAGACGCCAGTTGCCTCCACAGGCCCTGACTCTGCCCCCTCCCTTTCACTAGGTGAAATCTTCTCCAATGGAGTGCTGCAGCCATTGTCTCAAAGCTGAAGAATGAATTTTCTGTATTTGCGGAAATGAATTAGCCTCAAATTAAGGAAAGTGTTGGGTTGCTTTGTAAAGCGACCAGGAAAACCTCATCAGGGAAAGCACTATGGGCTTCTATCTTGGGAAAACTTATTCAGGAATCTTCCCAATTTAGCAGGTCTAGCTCTGGATTTGATGGTGCAACCTTACAATGAAGAGCACAGTGGCCCCTCTGCTACAGCAGAAGGTGTAACCTTTTTCCCCAAATTCCCAGCCCTTTTTGTCAGATAAGAAGACTCCACACCCTGCAGCTTCGTCTTTGCCCCTCCCCCATCACACCATTTATTTGGGAAGGAGATCCCTCCCCTCTGTCTAGAGAGCTATGTGGAATTCGAGAGAGACTGCCAGCGGATTTTAATGAAGCCGAAATCAGTTCACCTTCCTTATCACACTTTGGGGCGGGGCATGGGGAGAAAACAGCAAGAATTCAATACTCATAACAGTTATTATCGCATCTGGAAAAACTCACCCAATCTCTAAAACGGCATTAAGTAAATTCACCCTGAACTGTGAAAGTGCGCTGTGAAAAGAGTAAAGAAGCAAGGAGATAGAAAATAAAGAGGCAAGAAATGCCCTAAATCTAGGTTTGATTCTCCAGGTTCAAAATCAGTCACGGTTAAGACCAGTAGTAGCGGGTCTCCCGCGTAATAACTCTGCGCACCTTGAGGAGCTGGGGAGCAGGAAAGAGCCGGGTGAGCAAGAGCTCAGTCAGGGACTGTAAAAGAAAGCAAGGTGGCTGCGCGCGCACTGGGAAAGGGGCAGGGCCACTCACCCTCCTCTGCCCGCTGAGGTTCAGTGCCGCTGACATCATAGCCAGAAGGAGGGGCTGCCCGAACGAAGAAGACTAGGGAATAGGTTTCCCAGGCCTTTCTCGTTGGGGCTTCTGTCTGGCTGCTTGAAGGCAAACTCAGCTCTGTGGAGGTGCAGCTGGGACTCAGATTGCAGAGGTGGGCGAGCCATTTCTTATTTTAGCAGAGGGAGAAAGGTATCTTTAGACCTTAGCGCGTCTATCTCTTGTTCTTCAAAACCGTCTGCACATAGTCCGCCCTGACTCCAATGAACCAGACAAAGACAAAGGGGAAACAACATACATATGTACTATTACTTCTACTTGCGTTCAAATGCCCCGCCCCTCAACACACACGGATAGCTAAGGCTATTCTGGGTGTGTTGTGACAATTTGTTACAAACTGGATTAAAAGTGAAAATTCATGTAATCTTTAAGCAAGTTGTGGAGGAGTCTGCATGTATCCTCCCCCGTTCTTGCTCTCTCTCTCTCTCTCTCTCTCTCTCTCTCTTTCTCCTCCCCCCATGTCTATTTTACTTTTCACTCTTTATGGACGAGTAAAATGATTGCTTTAAGTCACTAAGTGCCTTACTTGGTGTTCAGCTCAGGATTCAGAATTCTCCTCCGAAAGCGCTTCAGGTTGTTTCCTCCCTCGTTGCTGCACTTTGGTTACTCACGACTCCTTTAACACCATCACTCCCCATTCTATATCTTTTGATTCCCTTCCTATTGGCCTAGATTCTCATCCACGTTTCCTCCCATACAATATCTTTTGTATGAAAACGATTCCTAAACTGGAATAAGTTCATCTTGGGAAAGTTAGGAAGAGACACGGTGGTTTCGTTTGGTTGTTGCTTGGGGGACTTTTTTTAAATTTTTTTCTTTCGTCTCTGCCCCTCTTCTCTCGGCTTTGCTTTGTAAGTGTGTGCCGCAGTGGCGCAAGTTTCGATTCCCACCCCGGAGACATTATGGAAGGGTACCTGCCTGGGAAGCCAGTGCCTGTCTGCAGGCGCTTGTTCACAGGCGCTTCACAAGCGCACCCTAGCGCCCTGAGCCCTGATCCGCAAAAGCGGCCAAAGCGGTGGAGCCCTTACTAAATCATTGATAAAGCCAAGGTGCCATCTTCAAGTTGGACTCTGAAAATTCTTTCCTTGAGGTTGTCAGGAAAGCATCTATCTCCTGGTATACACCCTTGGATAGTGACCCCCCACCCCCACCCAGTTTGTGAATAAGTGGTGTCTCCAACCCAGGTCAAACAGTAACTCTATTCGTTAAATGAATTCATGTGCAGCTACTTGCTTTTCAAAAGTCTCTTTTTCTGATGACACTCCTAATAAGAGGCACTTGTTTTCACAAAAGAAAGCCGTTTTATGTCTATACCTTTTAGGAGAATGCGTCGTTTCTTGAAGCGATGCACTGTCTTTAGAGTCTCTTTTAGAAAATGCTGTGCATTTATGGGATAAGTGCTTTTTTTGTTTTTATTTTTTCCTAGATAAGGGATTATAAGTCATTTCTTTAAAGAAAGAAGAACCCTTCACGTTCGTCTACACTCTTAGGAATAGTCGTGGATTCCCCCCTCCCACACCCACACACAAGAAAATGATGTTGTTTCTTTCAGCTATGAGAAAGAAGTTGCTTTAAAGTGAGAAAGAGCGAATATTACACACCTACCATTCTACATCCAGGATGTGGTGGTGGCTGAGCACTGACAGCCCTGTAAGTAGGGTGGAAGGAAGGGAGAGGGAGACAAGAGACAGAAAAAGAAAACAAAAAAACAAAAAAAAAAAACACCGGGGGTTGGCGCCCAGTAGCAAGGACGTGATTTCCTTTGCTCAGCAACCTGTGTAGGACCCCCAAGTATATCCCTCCCCATCAAGGATTGCAACCCAAGATTCTGGAGAAGAGCAGAGTAGGACCAGCCGCGGGAAGTCAGAGAAGAATTCCTGGACTCCTGGCAATGACCTCCCAGTTGGTCCAATTGCTCCTCCAGGCTCCTCCAGGAGTCTGGAGTTGGATCTTCTTCCCCACACCTGCACTCTTCCCCAATTAAGAGTTTTATTCAGCCTTGCTGAAGCTGGCCGCTTCTGTTAAAGAGGAAAAAAAAAAACCTTTTTTCCTTCCTTTCTTTCTTTCTTTCTTTCTTTCTTTCTTTCTTTCTTTCTTTCTTTCTTTCTTTCTTTCTTTCTTTCTTTCTTTCTTTCTTTCTCTCTCTTTCCTTTGCACAGCCAATGTCAGGGAAATTCATGTGCAGACACTTTTTAATTTTTGACAAAAGTCAGAGTTTTCGCAAAGTAACCAAACCAGGCGGTGATAATGCCCAAAAGATAATTCCCTCTGAGCTCACCTCCAAGATTGCTCTTCCTCTTATCTTTGAGGAAGAGAAGTGTGAGGGGAGGGGGGAAGGGGAGAGGTAGAAGCATCTCTAAAACCACCCTGCGGTCAATAGCCCAGGCGCAGTCAGCAAGCACTCTGCTCACTCAGTCCGGGACAACTCGTGCTTCCCCAGCCGCATTCCGTTCACGCACCCGAACAGGATACTTACCTAGTGAATGACTCCTCTAGAGTAGAATGATGAAGAGAATGAAAAGGAGAAAAGGCTTCCGCCCGCTCCAGGAAGACTGCGATAGCTGTAGCGGTCTCTGCCGTCACAGCTCGCAGTCCGTAGAGCAGCTGGTGTTGGTGGAGGCTGTTTGTAAGGCTGTTAAGGCCGCCCCGGTTGCCTGGGCTTCCTGTGCCTTCTTTGCCTCCTGTGCGTCTGTGCTGCTTGTTCCTCTAGTGTCGCCTGTGCCCCCAGTACCGCCTAGATGGCCTCGGCCACTTTGTTCACTCGGCTCCGTTTGCCTTATGCTTTGCAGCGCCAGCAGCGGCTTGCTGCTCTGGCTCGCGGCTCCTCCCGCTCTGACAGTTCGCCCACTGCAAGGAGCCAGTGCGGAGCCAGTCCTTTTCAATGGCGAGGGGGAGGGACTAGAGGGGAAGAAGGGGGAAGGAAGGGGGGTGAGCGAGAGGAAGGAATGTGGGTGGTGGGAGGAAGGAGAGAAGTGAACCAATGCCCCAGCCGCCAACAGGGAGGGGATGGCACAGCACCAACTGCAGGGTACCCCCCTCTTGCCCCCACTCGCTGCTCCCCACACACACCACAAGGCTCCAGAGAGGGCCCCTCCTTGCTGACCGGAGAACCTGGGGAGACTGGCGGGGGCGAGATAGAGGTAAGCTCAGGAAGTTTCTGCTTGCAGCTGGGAGAAAGCAGTAGAATGCATGCAGGCTGCACACTAGTGTATGGGACCTGCGGCTGGGGAAAACTCGCTGCTTTGGGGCCGTCCGCTTTCCCCAGCTTAACACACACACACACACACACACACACACACACACACACACACACACAAACCAGGGGTATGCATTGCTTTCCTCGGTCGTTTCAAGGTTTACCCCTTTACATGTTCTTAGAGAAGTTTGATTTTCTTGTTCTCTGTGTTTCTCTGCAGATCCCAGTGACGGCCCTGACTCCAGCTAGAGAACTCGCACCCAGCAGCACCATTTTCTCATACAAAGGATACTGAGGGCAGACTAGTGGAAGTAGGGCCAGGAAACCCACAAAGCAGTTTAAGCCAAGAGACTGAATCAGCTTAGGTCTTATTCAACTGTGAGTGGGATCACGCCACTTGCACTTCGAGATTCATCGCTTGTGGTAATAGGGGGCTTTGTGAGTGCGTGCGTGGAAGTGAAAGGGTCAGCATTTGGCTACCTCGGAGAGCACATGAGAATGAGATTAAGCAGGCAAGTGCTTGTGGATTGCTTTAATGGGGATCAGGCTGAATCGCTGTTGGGGACCAGACAGTATCGCAAGCTTGGACAGCATGTTTCCAAGGTAGGAAAGCCAGCAAGAGGAAGAATCAGCCTTAGAGCTCCAAGGCTAGTGTTTGCTAGTATACTCAGCTGCCTACTTCAGTGACTCCCTGCCGTGGACTTTTGTGTGTGAGATCTCTATATACCCCATTAAAGTAAGTAAGGATGGTGTAGCTGGCTTATGATTCAGATGCATCATGACAATTAGGAAGAAGACTATTCCCCCATCCCTGGTTTTGGATTAAATAAAAGTAACAAAGGCATCAACAGCATCCCTAGTTGGTCTCTGTTACTTGATGGCTGGAGGAAGAGCCAGGTGAATTCTTTAAATTGCTGTCTCTAAATGTAAAATTGGGAAGGTATAAACTATGTTCTTTGCTTAACCTGTAGTATACTTTGTTTCTTTCACTGGGCTTTGTGTTTGAGAGGAGGAAAGTCTTTCCTGAATTAAAACGAGGCGAAGTACTGTTTTCAGATACTAAGAATAGTGTACACATTATTATTTTTACTACAGAATGAAACATGGAAGGGAGAGAGCATCTGCCATAGATGGTGAATCTCAAGAAGAAAAGATCTTGCAATTATTGTTAGGTCTCTTTTCCTATAGTGAAAGTTTGTTTGTTTTTCAATTGACAGGCAAATCTTTATGAATTCATTCTCCACTGTGTCTCTGCATCTTTTTAATGGCCTCCTTTCTAATTCCTGATACTTTAAAGCAGTAAAACATCATCTCAAATATTAGTGACCTCGTTAAAAAAATACATTTAGTTTTACACCCAAAGCCACGATTGGGAGGAACATTAGTACCTGCAGCTGCTCTGTGCACTACACATGAAAGAAAACACAAGGAAGTGTTTATTGACACAAGTCTGGGAGACACTTTACCATTATGTTTTATTCCTATCTTCATTATTCCTAGTATCACTACATTCACAGTCCTTCTCTTGGGAGCAAGGCAATGTCTGGGAGATAAAATCAGAAGCTGTCAAATGGTTACTGCTCTGACTTGTGGGGTTTGCACTGCTGGATGACACTCTGTCATAGGGTATGTCAGGAACTCAATGAAAATAAAATCACTGATTGATCTAGGACAGTGTGGCAAAGCTATGCAACTGGGGTACTTTCTGAGCACTAATAATTATTCATAGAATCCACATTAGACACCAATTAATTGATTTCTTAAGATTTCCATCTCAATTTGACTGCTCTGAAATATTTAAAGCTATCATCATGACAAATTTATGAGATTAATATTGTTATATCTGTTTTATTAATCTGAAAACTGAAGTTTTGGCATGTCATTTTCAAAAGGTCATAGAGCTAAACAATAGACTCTGGATTTCTTTTCAGAGTTTACACCTTATCAGTTCAACTTTATAGATGTCTTGCAGTTCATCTGGATTTTTCTATAGTATAGAGCACAGTGTTATATGTGCAGCCCAATAAAAATGATCTCTATGGAGAAGAAACATTACTTGGAGACCAAAGAGACTCTATTATTTGAACTAAGTAACCCAGAAAATCATCTGAGAAATTCAGTTTGTTGAAAAGAGTGACAGAAATACACATCTAAAAATAATGAAAAAAAAAATCCCTGTTTCTTTTCTTCTGTGTTCTGACTGATGGTGGCACCAATGAGCAATGGAATAGCCAGAAGGCAGGGCACCTGGCTAAGGCTCTGGGAATTTTAACTGCAAAATACTTGATAAGGAATGTACTCATTACCTTGCTCATATAACTGTAACCCTTCTGTACAGTATTTTCACAATAAAAACATTAAAAAAAGAAATGATGAAAGTTCTGCTATGACTATAGAAGGAACTGTCCTTTACTAATTGCATATGTATGTCAACTGCAGTATTTAAATTGTTCTATTAATCTTGAAAACCCACTCTGTGAGATAGACTTTACTCCCTTCAATTTGTTTTTAACAAATGAGGAAAAAGATAATATGCCTAAGGTATATTTCTAATATTATAAACTTGGAAAATTCAAATCCATGTTATTTCTGATTCATTGTGCTGTCTCTTGGCATACAGTCCTTTGATTCTGTGGTTACAAGTTTTCAGAATGTGAATTTTATTTAAAATTCTTATAATTAACAAAAGCTCTAAAAAGTACAAAGGGTACTGGGGGATTCTGTTTTTTCAAGAGAATGACATACAGGAACTGCAATTTTTATTTATTTTTTTCTGTGTTCCAATTAGGAAAACAATCCAGGATTTTACTATGATAATAAAAGTAAAATCATGCTAAAATATGGAAATATATCTACTCACTTCAGGTTAAATGGTTAGACTATTCTATGATTATAAACAACCAAAGAGAAATTCTGCACACGTTCTGGGAGTAAGGATGTTTTTAAAGCATGTAAGAATTGATTAAAACTAGTATTGGGTTAATTGAAGATTATTTACTATGGTGTCCCAGTAAAGACAGACATAAAGAGAAAAGTATGGACAGTGACTATCCATGCACATTTTGTTCTATCTGGAAAAAACTGCCTTTGATTATGAGATTGATATTTGTTAAAGTGTCCATATATTGAAACACCTCTTAATCTCTTCTCCTTTTGGTTAAGATTAAGTGTGTAAAACATCTCTTATAAAAAAAATCTGCCATCTGACTATGCTTTGCCTTCCCATGAAATCTCTGTGAAGTGACAGATTCATGGCCCTACAAATACATGACAATAAACTGTTTCTTTTGTCATTTGACACATATTTTATACAAAATTCTGATTGTGTGTGTGTGTTGTACATAACAATTAGAGCTGTGCTTAGTCCATAAATGTTATAATCAATACAGGACAACTAGGTAAAACTTGATAAGATACATTCTTTTGTTGAGATCTAATATTAAAGCACTGGCAACAATTGCAATAAGTAGGAAGCAGTGAGGCTCAATGTTAAAGCAAGGGTTTTGCTTTTAGACCAAATTGGGGTTCCAGCTCTGCCACTTTCTAACTATGTTGATAGCTATAAACAAATTAACCACCATAAAAGTATTGCACAATAAGCTATCCACTAGCCACTTGTGGTTATTAAGCACATGAATTGTGGTCTGAGTTGAGCTACATTGGAAGTGCTGGAAGTGTAACTTCCTATTCTGAAGATATCACAAATGAACATGCATATGGTAAAAACATTTTATTATGTATAGATTATACACTGAAATGATAATGTTCTAGGTAATTTGTTACATTAATGTACTATTCACATTAATTCTATGTGTTAAATAGAATTATTATATTGTGGCTCCAAGAAAATTCGAAGCTACACGTGAGGATTGCTTTATACAATTTGAGGGAAGATCTGTCCTCTTACAAAGCTTCAGTTTTTTTCCTCTAAAAATGAGGATAATAACCTAGTGATGTTTAAATAAAGCACTTTACATTGTTAGTACAGTGCCTGAGGTTTAGTTAAAGAGTTGTCAGTTTCTAAGACTTTTTAAATAAAGATGTTATGCAAAATAAAAAGACAAAATAAAGCTTACTGAGATGGAGCCTTCCTAAAGAGAAATCATTAGTTAAGAATTCATTCTCTTCTTTTTTTAATTTAATTTAATTTTATTTGTGAACATACTGTACAGATGGTTTACAATTACATGGGCAGGATAATGTGTACATTTCTTACCAAGCATTGCAGCCTCCTCCTTTGTTTACCCTTCACATCCCTTCCCAGCCCTCCCCCCTCCCCCCAATCCCAATCCTTCTCCTTCCCCCCCTTTCTCCCCCCCTCCCCGCACCGACATTGTAAAGCTCGTTTTGGACATGACAACTTGTACTTCTCATTGTTGCAACAGGTCCACCTGTATCCCTAAACAACTGGTTTTTCCCCATCTCCTCCACAAGTTATACTGACATCAAATATCGAGAAAGCAGGGGTTATACTGTGGGGGAGGGACATACAAAGCAACAAAGAGACAATCTTATAAATGTGTTAGAAACACATGCATGAAAGAAAAAACATTAAAATACATATCTAAGGGTTCATTTTCCTGACATCACATTATCTGACCTTTTCCGCTTGACTCATACATAATATTGCAAATAAGGGAAACCATGGGACCTATGTTTCTTTGGGCCTGGCTTACTTCACTTAATATAATTTTTTCCAAGTTTTTCCATTTCATAATAAATGGGGCAATGTCATTCTTTCTGATGGAGGCATAGAAAGAATTCATTCTCTTTATCCCAGGTGAAATCATTTTATTTCTCTCAGTAAAAGCAGCAATAAACTTATATTGTAGTAGTGTTAGAAGTTAAAATATTGTAATATGAAAAAATGATAAAGTTTATGCAAGTTCTTTGAAAAGTAAAAAGCAGTTTTTTTTTAATTCTAAGCACTTTTATTGCCATCATTTGGACAATGACTTTTCATTAATTATTAGGTACTTCTAGTACTGAGGCATTTAAGAGAAAATGAAAATATGTCTTACATTTCTACAAGTACTCTAAATGCAAATGAATTTTTAACATCTTAAGGATGTAGAAATGGAAGTGAGTCTGATAATTAAAAAGCCCTATATTATCAGTAGTTTCACTGCAGTTTTCTGTATCTGATGATTAAATGCTTAGCTCAACTGAAAACACAAGAGGGTGCTGTTAATGAAAGCTTAGAAGCATGAATACATTCTTCCAAAACCCTTCCCCCTCTCCATCACTGTAGAGTATAAGAATTTGGAAAGGGCATACCTGTGAAATGAAGCAAACAGTTCTCCATTTCCTCCTAGACATGACTTGTGAGCTTTTTTTTTGTCTTGTGATTAGCTTTACAACATTACCAAAATAATGAAATATTAGCAGTTTGCTATAATGCTTGGCCAAATAATTGAAGGTGGGGGGAGTAAAAAAAAAGAAAAAAAGAAAGAAAGAAAGAAGAAATACGTTCTTGCTCTGAGAAAAAAAAATACCAATGCTCAGGGAGCATTTAAGAAATTTAAGAAATACAATCCAGGAAAAACTGCAAAATGAAGAAATATTTCCATAGGAATTCCTAACTACTCCAATACCTTCTTTTATTATGTGGTAGTAGACAATTGTTTGGTAATCACATTAAATTATATGTTTCCCTTATAGGCTTAAACAGATTGATTCTTGAAGTGGACAAAAGCTGCAGTTGACTAACTTTCATAAGAATCTGGGAATTACATCCATATGCTTATAGCTGAATATTTCAGATGCACTAAATAGTGATTAATTCCCTAAATGAGTAGTGATATGTGGTCATGTCTTTAAGGTCACTGCTTTCTACAAAAGAAACTCATTTGTCCTACTAATTTCCCATTTTTGTACAGGTGAGTAGCCACAAATTATATCAGATGAGGCTTTGCATCTTTGAATTACTTGCTCATATTCTGATGGCAGCTCAAGAACAGAAGAAATTATTGTGCCTCTTATAGAATAAAAAGATCATAATTCTATTAATAGTTTCTATCTTTCTTACCTTAGTACAGGCTTTGGCTTGAAATACACAGATGTTGCATGGTGAGGTAATTTTTTCCAAGTCTTTCCATTTATTATCAAATGGGGCAGTGTCATTCTTTCTGTTAGAGGCATAAAATTCCATTGTATATATATAAACCACATTTTCTTGATCCATTCATCTACTGGCACAAGAACAGACCTGAGGACAATGGAATAGAACTGAAGAACCAGACCTATAGCCACCTAATCTTCAACAAAGGAGCTAAAAAAAAATAGAATGGCAAAAAGACAGCCTCTTCTGTAAATGGTGCTGGCAAAATTGGCTAAACACCTGAGGAAAACTAAAGCTAGATCCCCATATATCACCCTGCACCAGAATCAATTCCAAATGGATCAAAGACCTGGAAATAAAAGCAGACACTCTGAAAACATTATAGGAAGGAATAGGAGAAACTCTAGGGCTCCTTGGAACAGGCCAAAATTTTCTTCATAAAGACCTGAAAACACAACAAATCAAAGAAAGGTTGGACAAATAGGACTGCATGAAATTGCAGAGCTTATGCACAGCAAAGGACATAGCAACGGAGATCAATAGAAAGCCCCCAGACTGGGAGAAGGTCTTCACTAGCCATACAATGGACAAGGGTCTCATATCTAAAATTTACTTAGAACTGGTATTAGTTTTTAGTATTCAATCTCTTCTTAGACTCAGTGTTCAATGTTCCTGTATTGAATCAAAACAATTCTCAATTTTGCTCTTAATTCCAAACATGATTGTCTCTTTACAATAAGCTATTGATTTCAATAATTTAAGGATGCCCTAGTACCTACCTACTGCTAGTACCATTGCTGAGTCTTTGCACTGGTACTCTGCAATCTACCACTCCATTTCATGGGTACCCTGACTTGATGTCAGTGAATCACTACCTGCTAGCCTAAGAATTATATTCCTGTTAGGACAAATTTCTTAGCAATATCTTGCAAATATCAAAAGAATTTATTTAGGCATATTTTCTGTTTTATGTAGACTATTTTGTGGAAGGGGCTGAAGTAGATAAGCTATATTGATAACTCTTACAATTCATTACAATAAGTAATAGCATGTTATTTAAAGATCTTTATTATTCTTGAAAAGGACAACTAAATCTCTTAACACCCACATTTCCACTACTATCAATAATAAATTATTCTCCAAAAATAGATGAGTGTGCAGGGCATTGGTGGCTTATGCCTATAATCCTAGCTACTCAGGAGGCTGAGATCTGAGAATCACAGTTCAAAGCCAATTCAGAACAGAATAGTCTGTGAGACTCTTATCTCCAATAAACCATTCAGAAAACTGGAAGTGGCACTGTGACTCAAGTGGTAAAGCACTCACCTTGAGCTGAAGAGCTGAGGGATAGTGCCCAGGCCCAGAGATCAAGCCCCACAACTGACCAAAAAAGAATAGATGAGTGCAGCAATCATTGAAAAATTAATCATTCACAAAAATAATATGAAATTTAGCATCTGCTTGTAATATTTTATAAAGCAATTTGGACCTAAGTTGCAGTCTAGACCAGGAAAAATGTCAGATAAACAAGATCTACAACCATAGGTTTACTTTACCAGGAAGCTATGTTATAGTACCAAAAATCTTAATAAAGTTAATTTAGTTTAGAGTTCTATTCAATTCACAACAAAACAAAATATCTTCCTTTTTCTTTTTTTTTTCTTTTGCTATTTGTTTGTTGAGATAAGATCCTACTATGTAGACCAGAATTGTCCTCAAACACAGGATCCTTCTGCCTCAGTCTTCTGGAATTAAAGGCCTAGCCACCATATCCAACTCTCTAAGTTACCATACTTTGGGGATGGTGGGAGGGAAGATGGGAAGGGATCTTAAAGGGAAACAAAGGAGGAGGCAACAATGCTTGATAAGAAATGTATTCATTACCTTGCCCATGTAATTGTAACCCCTCTCTATGGTATTTTCACAATTAAAAAAAAAGAAAAAAAAAGGATTTGAAACTCATGGGGTGCTGAGCATCCAATAATTCTCATTTATTCATTACATATTTTTCAAATAATACTTACATTTAAGTCACTTATGATAAGCTATTTGCAATACTCTTTTTAGGAGAGTTCCACAAAACTATGTAAGTGCATAGCCACAAATTTAGTTTTGATCATCTTTAAAACAAATACCTTATCTCAGTTGGCGAAGCATAATTGGGTCTGGGACTTTCAACCACAATCAAGACTGCATTGGTTTGTCTTGGTAGCTATTTATCGTAGAGCTCATCAGTAATGCTATCCAAATTTCACAGTCTTTTTCAGAGTTAGTAGTAACTTGTGATGAAAGCACTCTAAGTAGTTGTTTTGTAAGATATTTTAAATGGCAAATTGATTTTTCTGCCTTAATTTCTAATCATTGATGCAGAAATATTAAATAAATTTTTGCCAAGGTTCCTTTCATATTGGGAAGACTTTACAGCCTTTTAAAGTATAAAGACCAAGCACAAAAAACAGAAAAAAAGAAAATAAAAGTTGCTAGAGAAGCAGTGAATTTACTTTTCAATCAATAAAAACCACTTACTCTTTTCCATTGCCATATAGACATTTGAAACAAAATCATCACGTCCAAATTTTTCACACTGTATACTTCAGTTCTCTGTGGTTTCATAGAGGTGACTTAGGACATAAGATATTATATAAAACAAGAAGGAACCTGGGTAGGCAGAGTTCTGGGCAACCTCCAGTTGAAATTGCTGTTGGGGATGATACACTTATCAGATGTCAGTTAATATTTTTATGAAATCCTAGATCTGCCACTAAAAATAATGCACCTTAAAATTGCTGATCTTGGCCATCATCTTCATTTTACAGTGAAGAAAACTGAGATTCAGTGGATTTAAATAACTTATTCAAAAACTTACCCATTTACTGAGTAGCAGAATAAATTGTTCATCAAAGAACTTGTCAACATATATTATTTATTCTTTATATTTAAACATGATTTTGAACTTTTCAAAGAAGTTTCTTGTCTGTTACTTGATTTGATCCTTAGAAAACAGAATTTTCAAGTCTTGGCCCTATTTTAGAAATTAGATGTAATGTTGAAACAGATAAAGCCACCAACATTATACGATATTACTGGTAGAATAAGGATAACAACTCTATTCTTTTGATTCTACAGAGGTTTATCCTAAATCACAGTTTATGCTATCAATAATATGCCTAGAAAGTGGCAGCTTATATGTATGTGTCATATACATATGTCAAAATACTTGCCCAAATTCCATGATACTCTCACTATAGAAATCATAACTAGCAGACCTTTAAAACATCTGGGCCTAAGTTCCCATATTCCTAATTAAGAAACTGATGCTCAATTCAAGTAAGTTCAAGAATGAATGGATGAATAAATAAATAAAAGAGCTATATTTAGCAGCACAGCTTGAAGTAAAATTCATATATCCTAAATTCAATTTGTGTTTTTCCTACTAAATATCATTGTATCTTAATTTATAACATATGCTCAGAAGTAAAAACACATATTCTTGCCAGAGTTCTTTACTCATGCTTTAATCATCCATTTTCTGTCTCAGAATGCCAAAAACTTTGTAGCAGCAGAATGAACAAATCCTCTGAGAAGGGTGTGATAATTTTTTTATGAATTGCAATGTTCCAAAAGAAGAATGGAATGTTCATTGTGTGAGCAATGATCACAGTCATGTAACAATTGCATGGAAATTACAGTTTACTTCACCAATTACTATGAGGGTGTATAAATAAAGTTAGATTCTGTACACCTTTCTATTCAGAAGAGATTTAGTTCCCATATTTTCTAGATAAAGTTGAGTTAACTTATAGGTTTAATAATTTCAAAGGTCTTTTTTGAAGGCATCTTTAAAGTTCTTTTTTAGTTCTAATTATTTTCCTAAATTTATACTAGATTTATTAAAATCCTCTTTATACTTGGTTCTCTTGGACAACTTCATTCTAGTCAACTGTCTTCTCACTATAGAACCTTAATCACACAAAATAATCACAAATAAATTACAAATAAACAATGTTATTTAATATACTTCAATAACTCTAACAATACAAGTATGTATTATTCACTTGAATGCAATCTATTTGAATGGCATACTTCATTGGAGGAAAACACATCGTAATTGGTGGAAATAAACTAGGCACAGATTTGTGACACACCATTTGCATACAAATTATTCACAACACATTAAAATGTCAAGCACAAAATAATGAATATTAGAATTTAGAGGATGTGAGATGTCTTACAAAGATAGTAAATAGGGTTGAGCAGGACATGCAATGTTCTAAGGACAGAAAGAGGCCAAAGAATATGGGCAGGGCCTGTTTACCTCTAGAAGCTACAGATCACAACTGTTGTATATAGCTGTGAAATTGTACAGGGCACCAGAAATTAACTAGTAGGTGTTTAAATCCAACCCATGCAAACTGGAATATTTTTCTTTTAGAGGAAGTGTTGTGGCAAACTCATTTTTAAAGATGTGAAGGGTAAACAAAGGAGGAGGCTGCAATGCTTGATAAGAAATGTACTTATTATCTTGCCCATATAATTGTAACCCCTCTGTACAGAACATTCACAAAAAATAAAAATTAAAATTAAAAAAAAGAAAGATATGCTCTCTTAACCTTGAACCCTACCCAAGATTTCTATGCTCTGGATATTCAAGCCAATATTGATATATAGACAGTACCATGGAAAGATTTTTTTCAATGTAATTAATGTTCAGTCAGCTAATGGTAAAGTACAGGTGATTATCCGACACAATCACTTGACACCTTTAGTTGTAGAGAATCTTATTATGCTACTCACAGACAGGAATTTGAGGGATCAGAAGAGTAAAAGGGATCAAACATGCATTTTCTGGTTTTGAAGATGGGGAAAGCTGTTGAGAAGAATGCAAATAGTGATTAGGAACTGAATCAGCCCCAAGTTGACATTCACTCCCCTCAGTCCTATAGCTATGTGGAACTGGATTCTGCTAACACTTTAATGAGCTTGAAAGTTGATTTATCTCTAAAATGTACAATAAAGGAAATCAAACTAGCTAAAACCTTTATTTCAGACTTTGACACCCTGAGCAGTCAAGTAGAGTCCACATGGACTTATGACTTTTAAAACTGTGAGATAAATGTTTCTAGCTTCCAAGTTTGTTGTTGCATTTCTTATGAAATCAATAGAGACTGAATGCCTTTTTAACTTATTTCCCCAACCTTTCCTTTTTTATACATTTTTGACATGTATTAATTGTTCAAGAGAATTCCATCATGACATTTTCATAAAACATACAATGTTCCCTTCCCGAATTCACACTATCATTCTTCCATCTCTCTCCCTCCCTCCCTCTTTCTTTCTTTCTTGCTTGCTTGCTTACTTGCTTGCTTGCTTTCTCTCTCTCTCTTTCTCTTTCTTTCTTTCTTTTGCTTTCCTCCTTCCTTCCTTCTTTCTTTCTTTCTTCATTTTCTCTCTCTCCCTCCCTCCCTCCCTCCCTCCCTTCCTTCCTTCCTTCCTTCCTTCCTTGCTTCCTTGCTTCCTTCCTTCCTCCCTTCTTTCCTTCCCTCCTTCCTTGTCTTGTCTTGTCTTGTTTTGTCTTTCTTCTCTTTTATTTTCCTTTTCTTAAAATACTAGTCCCATGGGGGAAATCAGGGCCTAGGCATTATCCCTGAGCTTCTTTTGTTCAAGACTAACACTCTACAACTTGAACCACAGCTCCACTTCCAGCTTTCTGGTAATGAGAGAAAAGATTCTCACAAACATTCCTGCTGGGACTGGCTTCAAATAACAATACTCAGATCTTAGCCACCTGTGTAGCTAGAATTACAAGTGTGATCCATGGGTGCCTAGTTTTTTTCTTCTTTCTCCAAATAATTCCAACAGGTTTCCTTTTCTTGTTTTCTACATGTACATAAAATGCTTCTACCATGTTCAACCTTACTTATTCTGTGTGCTCTGTTTTCTCCCACTGGCACCTATCGTCAGCAGAGCCCTTTACTTTCTTATAAGTAATTTTTAGTGGTTGTTAATTGCAATATTCACTGTGACATTTCACATATGCATGAAGTATACTTTAAAAATAAGTCATGTTTATCTTTTCTCTTCTCCCCATTTCCTCTATTATTCAAGAGCTTTCATTAAGATTCCTTACACCATCTTAATACAGAGATGTAATGTATTTCCTTATTATTTAGCTCCTATCACTTTTTCCTCCTATCACTCTTTCCTCTTGCCCAGTTAACTATTTTGTAAAAAAAAATTATATGAAGATGTATTATTTCATAATGGCAGCTCCCTCCAAAACTGTATAACAACATTCTCCCAAAAAGCAGAGGGAAGTGACTGATTACATTTTACATTTTGATTCTTACTCCAACTAAATCTCAAGGGCAATTTTGCGAGTTAGGATAATTACTGATGTAAGAAAATTATGAGGCAACAATGCTTGATAAGAAATGTACTCATTACCCATATAATTGTAACCCCTCTTTACAGTATTTTCACAATAAAAAAAGAAATTACCAGTGGGGAAAAAAAAGAAATGTACTCATTACCTTGTTCATGTAACTGTAACCCCTATATGAAATATTTTCACAATAAAAAACTTATTTTAAAAAAAGAGAGAAATCAAAAGTAGAAAGTTGTTTGCTCTCACTATTGCTTTCTTGTTAATTTCACTTCCTATTCTACCTTTAATCTCTTCCACAGAACACCATTAAGGGTGCCTTCATTTCCAAACTGTTAATGAGCATAATACTTTCATAAAGTTTTTTAAGTAAGAATTATAATTGTGAATATCATTAAGTAATGCTTAGAACTTCATCCTGCTTATAGAAAAGAGGTGATAATTTATTAGGGCTTGGTCAGGCTGTGTCAACTAAAGCTGGAGGGAATAAGATTTATCACCTAATCTTGTCAACTACAAACTCAAATTTTAGAATTAAATGATCTCTGGAAATAATAAGGATGGAAATCTTGTAAGTCATATAGGTATATCATGGAAAACAAAAAATACAATAGAACAACAACTACAACAGAAAATAAACCCTAGAAACAAGATATCACAGGCTGAGAGGACTCTGCTGAGATGTTATTGATTCTAAAAAGAAGTGTTACCTTGAGCTGGGAAGGTGGCTCCGTGGTAGAGCGCTTGCTTTGCATGCCCAAGGCCCTGGGTTCGATTCTTCAGCACCACATAAGCAAAAAAAGAAAAAAGAAAAAAGCTGGAAGTGGCACTGTAGCTCAAGTGGTATACTGCTAGCCTTGAGGTGAAGAGGTGAGGGACAGCGCCCAGGCCCACAGTTCAGGCCTCACGACTGGACCCTCCCCCCCACCAAAAAAAGAAAGAAGTGTTACCTTACCTATTTATGGACATAAGAAAGTATAAAATAACTTATATTGCAGATGTTTATATTTTTCTAAAATAAGTTTTTTATTGTGAAAATACTGTACAGAGGGGTTACAATTACATGAGCAAAGTATTGAATACATTTCTTATCAAGCATTGTTGCTTCTTCCTTTGTTTTTCCCCTACCATCCTTTCCCTCCCATCTCCACAACTACTCTCCCCCACCAAATTGTAAAGTTCATTGTTCGACATAGCTTCTTGTATATCTGCATTAGTAGGCTCCTTGTTTTCCACAAATTGTCACAGTATCTCAACTTATATGGAAAGTACTACAGAAGATGCTAGGTAATTGTAACTACAGTTAAGTACATGTTCAACTTAACAGCACTATTTCTAGACAAAATTAATGACAGCATAAAACAAAATGAGTTTCCCGTTAAATCTGCTAATTATATTTTTATTTGTTTTGTAGTAATAATGATGGGCTACACAGTTTCACATATGCTAGAAAAGTGCCCAACCACTGAACTATATCCTCAGTCCCTTATAAACAGATCTAGTTTGCTTTTTTTTCTAATTGTAATAATGTTGTGCAGATGGGTTACAGTTACATGAGTAGGGTAATGAGTACATTTCATAGCGAGCATTCTTACCTCCTCCTTTAGTTTCCCCCTACCATCACTCCCCTGCCCCAACATCCCCAACTCGCCCCACCCCCACCCCAACATTGTAACTTTCGTTTTCAATATACTGACCTGTACATCTCGTCATCACAATGGATCAGCCTGCATCCACATTTAAGTGTTCTGCAATATCCCTTCCCCTCCCCAAATTACAAAAATGGATATACAAGGTGCAGAACACCGACATCAAATCCAGTGAAAACAGGGGTTATACCATGGGGGAATAACCTAAAATAGAAACAAAAGAATCACATAGTGTATTGTAAATAAATTAAAAACACCAGCAAGAAAGTGAAAAAAAACAAAAACCTCTTATGTTCTTGTTTTGGGTACATTTTGCTTAACATTATCTCACATGGTTGTATGTACATGACCTTTGACCTTCTCTGCTTGTCCTAGACATGTACTAGTCACTGCAAACAAAGGAAACCATGGGTCCTATGTTTCATTGGACCTGGCTTACTTCACTTAATATAATTTTTTCAAGTCTTTCCATTTCCTAACAAAAGAGGCAATGCCATTCTTTCTTATGGAGGCATAGAATTCCATTGTGTGTGTGTGTGTGTGTGTGTGTGTGTATCACATTTTCTTGATCCAATCATCCATACATCCATCTGGGTTGGTTCCATATCTTAGCTATGGTAAATAATGCTGCCATAAACATGGTTGTGCTTGTCGCTTTGGTATGACCTTGTTTGTGATCGTTTGGGTAAATGCCCAAATGTGGGATTGCTGGGTCATAGGGGAGCTCTATGTGGAGTCTTTTGAGGAACCTCCATACTGCTTTTCAGAGTGGATGAATAAGTTTACACTCCCACCAACAATGCAGTAGGATTCCCTTCTGGTCACATCCCCTCCAGCATCTGTTGTTACTAGATTTCTTGATTATAGCCATTCTAGCTGTGGTGAGGTGCAATCTCAATGTCATTTTGATTTACATTTTTTATGGCTAGAGAGGTTGAGCATTTCTTCATGTCCATTGGGCATTCTTATTTCCTCTTCAGAGAAGTATCTTTGTAAGTCTGGAGCCCATTTGTTAATCGGGCAGTTGTTTCTTTGAGGATCTGGTGTTGTGGGATTTAGATTTTTGTGTTCTAAGTATATTTTAGATATGAGAACCTTGTCCATTGTATGGCAGGTGAAGATCTTCTCCCAGTCCATGGGCTTTCTCTAGTTTGCTTTTTAATGTATAGTATTGTAGTTCTATTCTGCCAAATATGTATATATTTAAGATTTCTTGGAGAAATACCATTGGATTATCAGCTTCTGAAATATGAATTCTTACTGCTAGGAATATGTTTAACTTATGAAAATATCTTTAAAATTCCATTTGGCTAGGCATACCTTGCTGACATTCATAAATTATTCTGAAGAAACATAGTTATCTAAGGCTATAATCTCTAATAAAATGGATGAAAATAAAAACATGGTAAATGCTATGATTAGATTAAGATAAATTTTATTATAAAAATTTATTATGCCAAGGAAAATAATGGTCCTATTCATTATACCCAAATTGTAGTAATTACTAACAAAGAAGTGATGCCATACAAAATATTGCACTCAAGCTAGATGGATTCTGGAAGTGTTTAAATAGCAAATCTACTCAGGCATGGAACGTTTTTACCCAGAAGGTTTGCTATTCATGAATATCTATATAAAAGTCACTTTTTATTCCTTGAATTCAAGAACTGATCAGTCTTAGCCAGATACTGGTGGCTCACTCCTGTAATACTACATACTCAGGAGGCTGAAATATGAGGATCAAGGTTCAAAGGCAGCACTGGCAGGAAAGTCTGAGAGTCTTATCTCCAAATAACTACCACGAAACTGGAAGTGTTGCTGTAGCTCAAAGTAATAGAGCACTAACTTTGCGCAAAAAAGCTCAGGGACAATACCCAGGCCCTGAATTCAAGCCCCACAACACACATACACAGACACAGACACAAACACAGACACAGAACACACACACACACACACACCTCATCAGTCTAATTTATACACTTAGTGTATCTTCATTGCATTTAATCTAAACTACTGCTAAGAAATGAGATGCATACAAAAATAGGTTACATGGTTTCTCTTATTTGCAATAACTAGTATAGATCTAGGATAATCTTACCAGACAAGTAGAAAAGGTCAAAAGCTATGCACATATGACCATATACGATGGTGCTAAGTGAAATGAACCCCAAGATATGGACACAGAAGAATTTTTCTTTGTTGTTGCTGTTTTTAAAACACTTACAATGTACTATGTGGTTTCTGTTGTTTCTTTTGTATGTTCTTTCCCCATGGTATAACCCCTGTTTTCACTATATTCTATTCTGGTACCCTGCATCTTGCATACACATTTTTCTAATTTGAGAAGAGGAAGGGAAATAACAAAATGCTGAAACAAGGATACAGATTGACCCATTGTAACAATGAGATGTACAAGACATTATGTTGAAAACAAACTTCATGAATAGAACAGAAGACCCAGAAATAAACCCACAGACCTATAGGCACCTAATCTTTGACAAGAGAGCTAAAAAAAAAAGAATGGCAGAAAGACAGCCTCTTCAGTAAATGGTGCTGGAAAAATTCACTAAACACTAGTAGAAAAGTAAAGCTAGATCCCCATATATTACCCTGCACCAAAATCAACTGCAAATGGATCAAAGACCTTGCAATAAAAGCAAGCACTCTGAAAATATTATAGAAAGGAATAGAAGAAACTCTAGGGCTCCTTGGCACAGGCCAAAATTTTCTTCATAAAGACTTGGAAGCACAACAAATCAAAGAAAGGTTGGATAAATAGGATTGCATGAAATTGCAGAGCTTCTGCATGACAAAGGACATAGCAAACAAGATCAATAGAAAGCCCACAGATTGGGAGAAAATCTTCACTAGCCATACAATGGACAAGGGTCTCATATCTAAAATATCCTTAGTAATCATAAAATTAAATCCCCAACAACAAATTCTCAAAGAAATAACCGTCCAATTAATAAGTGGGCTAATGACGTAAGGAGAGATTTCTCTGAAGAGGAAATAAGAATGGCCAATAGAAACATAAAAAAAATGCTCAACTTCTCTAGCCATAAAAGAAATGTAAACCAAAACAACATTGAGATTCCACCACACCCCAGCTAGAATGGCTATAATCACGAAATCTAATAACAACAGATGCTAGAGTGGATGTGGCCAAAAGGGAACCCGCCTGCATTGTTGGTGAGAGTGTAAAGTTATTCAGCCACTCTGAAAAGCAGTATGGAGGTTCCTCAAAAGACTCCATATAGACCTCCCGTATGACCCAGCAATCTTACTTTTGGGCATTTACCCAAAAGATCACAAACATGGTCACAGTAAGTCTCCCAGCACAACTACATTTATGGCAGCATTATACATCATAGGTAAGATACGGAACCAACCCACATGCCCCTCAGTAGATGAATGATCAAGAAAATGTCATATATATATAAATATATGACACACACACACACACACACACACACACACACACACTATGGAATTCTGTGCCTCCATCAGAAAGAATGACATCACCCCATTTTTGAGGAAATGGAAAGATTTGGAAAAAATTATATTAAGTGAAGTAAGCCAGACTCAAAGAAACATAGGCCCCATGGTTTCCCTTATTTGCAATAACTAGTATATGTCTAGGACAATCAGAAGAGGTCAAAAGCTATGCAAATGTGACCATATAACCTGATGTTAAGCGAAATGAACCTCAAGATAGGGACACAAGGGGTTGTGTCTTTGTTGCTGTTCTTAATGTATTTATAATCTACTATGTGATTTTTTTGTTTCTTTTGTATTTTCTTCCCCCATGGTATAACCTGTATTATCTCTGTATTTGATTCTGGTGCCCTGCATCTTGTATATAAAATTTTCTTATTTAATGAGGGGAAGGAAAATAACAAATTGCTGAAATAAGCATGCCGGATGACCCATTGTAACAATGAGGGGTACAAGGCAGTATCTTGAAAATGAACTTTACAACTTTGCGGGGCAGTGGACAGGGGGAGTGGGAGAAGGAAGGAAGGAGTTGGGGAGGTGGGAAAGAAAGGGATAGTAGGGGAAATATAAAGGAGGGTGTAACAATGCTCAATAGGAAATGGACTCTACCTTTCTCATGTAACTGTAACCCCTCTGTAGAGTATCTTTACAAAAAAAATGTTAAAGAAAGTGAACTTCACAACTTTGGCAGGTTGTTGGGGAAGGGAGGAATTGGGGAGGTGAGGACAGAAGGGATGGTAGAGGAAAAAAAAGGAGGGGGTAAAAATATTCAAGAGGAAATGTACTCATTACCTTACTCATGTAACTATAACCCCTCTGCACAGTATCTTTACAATAAAATTATATATATTAAAAAAGAAATGGGATGCATCACAATATTGAAAATAACATTTGTATCATTTAACAAGCAAACTCTAAAATGTGATTCTGGATTATGTTCAGTTTGGCATATAAACAACCATGATTAGTATGTGGTGACAAAAATGATAATAATTCATCTTTGACTCTATGAACAGAATATGAAAAAATTAAGTCATGTTCTTTCATATTTACATATACCACGATTTAGCTTTTCTCCATTCACTGTATTAATATATAGAGAAAAACCTATCATGTCATCAGTCAGTAATAAATCCCTCCTAATTAGTGCTAAGATTGATCTTAAAAACTGGAAAATGGACAAGCCAGAAGATAGAGGACAATTTGCTAAGTCTCAGGATGAAAAAAATATATATCGCTAAAGGTTTAAAATTAGGGAAGGAAATTATTTTCAGGGTCAATGGATATGGATGAGCATTTCTTAACTTTAGCACAGTTATGCTGGAGTGAGTAATTCTTGCTAGAAGGACTCTCCTTAGCAGTATAGAATATTTAACAGAATCTCAGGTATTTACAGTGCCTGTAGTGTTTGCCTCACAACAGTGTGACACTACAAAATATTTCTAGTCATTACAAAATGTCCCTTAGGGAGCAAAATAGTGCTAAGTCGGTGACAAACATTTGTTTAGAGTATAGGAAGTGCTGTTTCAGTATCCACTGTTACTATAATACTGTAGAGCTTTTTCTTCTCAATGTTGAATAGCTACAAAAATAGTATAGTATAAAGTGTAATATAAAGACAAATTTGACCACATGTCTAGCTAAGGCATTTGTAGTGAAAAGAAAGAGCTGCTCTGATCACTACTCCATTAAAATGGAATTTAAAATGAGTCCACTAAAATGAGCTTTAAAGTATTTGTCCTTGAATAAATCTGAAGACATTAGTTGACCTAATCATTATTTTACCCTCAAATTTATTTTCTGTATAAAGCCCAAAGACGCGGGGGGGGGGGCGGGGGGAAGGGATGGGAAGGGGAAACAAAGGAGGAGGCTACAAAGCTTGATAAGAAGTGTACTCATTATCTTGCTCATCTAATTGTAACCCCTCTGTACAGTATTTTCACAATAAAAAATAAAGAAAAAAAGAAAAAGAGAATATCAAGACACAAATGGAAGCATATCTGCACTCAACTTAGAATGTAAGATTTTATAATCTGCTAAATCTACAAGCCATCTTTATCTGATTTAGAAACATGTTCCTAAAGCTGGAATTGTTTTTCTGCTTTTCAATCCGCGACACCCTTAGGGACATAAATTGCAATGTAAAAACGTGAGAAATAAAAAGCAACTCACCAGAAAAAAATAAATAAAGCTCAAATACAATTATCAACTATTCTATCAAAACATAGCAGCAATATAAAATCAAGTAGGCTTATATTCACTTTCATTATGATATATAAATTACCCTATTGCATAATTATCCACAAAAATTCAAAATTTTATATGGGCAGCTGAGGTATGATCAAATGAGTTTGAAATAATGACATTAAATTCACAATGTGAATATAAAGTATTACATATTAAGATGGTAATTCACAGGCCAAATTTGGAATTAGAACAGGAGAAACAGAGGACATATTTTTGAAAAATCTCGTATTTATTGAACAATGTGATTATAAGAATGATTTGATGAAAGTTCTTTTTAGTAGATTAATTTAGTAGTGATTAGCATCATATATTCAGAGCAGAGTGGGAGCAACTAAAAAAGAATGCCTTGAAGATTTTTGTAGCTTTTCAACATTGAGAAGAAAAAGTTCTACACTAGTATAGCAACAGTGGATACTGAAAGAGTTAATTAGGAAGAAATGATCAAATATAGGAGAGTATAAGTAATCGAAGTTGAATAAAAATTAGTTGGAGGATATAGTTAGTGATTTTAAAATTAACAGGAGTGAAAAAGTTGGGGAATGATGGTAGGATTGAAAGGAAAGACTGCTCTGTTAATGTAGGGAAATGTAATACCCTCATCAGATTTTATTTGGAATAGGAACCATTTTAAAGAGACAGATTGATAAGAGAAAAAATATGAGGTTTATCAACATGAATACTTCATATACTTGTGCAACACACCCAAGGAAATAGCTGTTTTTAAAGAGATAGCTTTCAGTTCTACATTATATGTAATCTTCCACAAGAACAGGAAAAATTTTGAGAAGTAACAACACAAACGTACTTTTCTTTGTTAGTTTTAATTGTCTAACACTTTTCCATGAGAGTAGTCTAAGAGCTGGATTACTTTGAACTTTCTAACTCTATATCCTGCTTTTAGACAAACAGAAGAGAAAGCTTTTTTGAATCTACTTCTCTTTGATTTCAACTCAACAATTCTTTGATTTTTGAAAGTTAAATCCTGATTTCTCTCAATGGAGTATAACAAGAAAGCAGGAAAATTTATGGGGTTGTCTTCAGTTAACAATAAAAAATAAAGATACAAGGGTTTGTGCTTTGGAAGAATC
Source organism: Dipodomys ordii (assembly GCF_000151885.1). Taxonomy (NCBI): domain Eukaryota; kingdom Metazoa; phylum Chordata; class Mammalia; order Rodentia; family Heteromyidae; genus Dipodomys; species Dipodomys ordii. The sequence continues at coordinate 1,770,825 of NW_012267296.1, forward strand.
CTAAGAAAACCTGGAACTGGGAGTAGGAGGCTCATGCCTGTAATTCTAGCTACTCAGGAGGCTGAGACTGAGGTTCACAGTTTGAAGCCAGCCCAGGCAGGAAAGTCCATGGACTCTTATCACCAATTAATGACTAGAAAACCAGAAGTGGCACTGTGGCTCAAGTGGTAGAGCACAGGAACATCACCTCTGCCCAGAGTTCAAGTCCCAGAAAGAACAACAACAACAACAAAAGAATCCTGGAATATTTGGAAAATATTCATATAATTTCCATGGGCCTGGCATGCATAGTAACTATTTTAGCTTTTTAATAACTGTAGGAAGTAAATATTTTTATCTATTCTGCATATGAAGAAGGTAAGGCAAAGTGGTGTTAAGTAATTTGTCTAAGATTTCATCTTCCTGTGAAGATGAGCTCTATGACAGCAATTATAAAAATAAGGACAGAAGAACTGTTTAGTATGGAAATAAAATCAGTAATTGTTTATGGAAGAAGGTGAGGTTGAAGAACAGTCAAGGAAGACCTGGTCAAAATGGCAGGAAATTAAGATGTTGCAGCTTCACAGAAGTTCTGAGGATACAAGGACAAGAAGAAAAAGTCATTTTTCTTCATTTAGGGGCTGGGAAGGTGGTTCAGTGGTAGAGTGCCTGTCTTGCATGCATGAGGCCCTCAGTTTGATTCCTCAGCATCACATAAGCAGAAAAAGCCAGAAATGGGGCTGAGGTTCAAGTGGTAGAGCGCTAGTCCACAGCTGAATAGCTGAGGGACAGTGCCCAGGTCCATAGTTCAGGCCTCATGACCGACAAAAGAAAAGAAAAGAAAATGTCATCTGAAATACTTTGATAATGCCAGGAAGTGTTTGTTTACCAAAAGTTTATTGGCTAATAGACAAAGGAAAACATTTAATATTGTTCCTACTTTAACATTTTACTGGCTAATATTTGTTAATTATTTAGTTTGAATTAATGAGGTATTAATAATAACAATAAAATTGATGTACTAATAGTAACAATAAGGAGCCAATATTAATGATTGAGTCAATATTTTTTATGACAAAGGATAAATGAGTAACTGACAATAAAACATAAGCCATAGTTGCAAATATGAAGTCTAAATTTTCTAGTCAGTATGTCGAAAAGTTGATGCCATTTTAACTGACATATGATTAATAAGAACAAAGATAGCAATGGGTTAGATTATTTTTAATGCTGTAATATCTAAAGATGTCAAACAGCATGTCTTCACGATATTAATAACTATACATTTCATTTACTTAGGATTTTTTAATTGTTACTATTAAGTAGTGGTAGAAACAGGTTGCAACCCCATAAGTCATCTTATAAGTACAAAGCTTCTTGAACAATGTCACTCCTTACTTCATTCTCCTCCATTTCCCCCCTCTTATCCGTACACACAAGTTATATAGTTCATTTTACATAGTATACATTGAATTCAATGATTGTGTTTGGTCACCCTTCCTCCCTCAATTCTTGTGTCCTCCCCCTTTGTCCCTCCCTCAAAACATGTTTCCACTTTCTAATATTTATTTTGATAATCAACATTTATATATATGACATTTTCAGTTGTTTTGGAGTCAGAATTTTTTCACAATTTTTCTTTTTTACCATAACAAATTATGTACTTATTTTTTCCTCTCTGGTCAGATTGAAAAGCTTGGAAGAAAGTGCTTTTAGAATAGACAATTTTTTGTAAGAAAGTTGACAAATTAAATTTCAATAGCAAGATTTCCAAAACTAAGCTCTATCAATCTAAGTAATAATTTCCCTTATGGGCTGTAAAGGAAAAAACAGAATTTAAATCCAAGTGCTTATCCAATCTTGATTACCACTAAAAGTGTTAATTCAGATTCTTTAAAGGAGATTTACAAATTTATGCTAAATTTTATTTGTTTCCAAGTGTAGCTCCAGACAAATATAAATATATTTTATTACCAACCTCCATTATGAATTTGTATGATTGAGCTCATTTTCTGATATGGATAACAGAAAATTGACTCTACACACTCCATGTACACTCAATTTATTTTACACAAAGACATTTTTGTCCATTCTCATTTGCCTTTTGAGCATGTCATCATTTCAGAATTGCAACAGATTTTCAGTTCCTAAAGGAAAGACTTCAGTATCATTCTTTAGAACAACTATATCCTTGTTTGCAGGTACTCCACCATCCCCTGCCCCCCCTCCGAAATTGGTTAAGATGCTAGACACACTAAAATGTAGTTTGCTATGCATTATAAATTGTATTTGCTAATCAAACTGCAGATATGATCTGTGTAATTTAGTAATACCAATACCACTAAAAGTTTCTTTTCTTCATTGTAAAGCAAATCTGGTTTAAGATGTATATTTGCAGATCCTGTCAACATCAGTGTGTGTCATATGTATATTGCTAAGGAAATATACTCGATAATTATTTTTCTTAATCTTTATATCCAAACATTTGTTAGTATCTTTGGATCACAACAGGCATGCTTTACATATACATTTTCCAGGATATGTTCCTAAGTCTTATGATCTGTAGCCCTCCTTTTTATTGCATTAAAAGGATTAAATTTCCTTTTGTTTTAGAATACTGTCATTTATAATTTTTCACATTTTAATTAGCATATATTATTTTTACAAGTGTGTTTCATTTTGACATGTCTATATATGCACAAAATGTACTCTCACCTTCTCTCCATTTCTAAAACTGATTTCAAGCTTAAATTTCCATTTGCATACATTTATATATAAAGTATATTGACCATATTAACTCTCTTTCACCTTTTCCATTTCTCTCTCTCATCACACTAGTAACCCTATCTTAGACTGGACCTGTTTTATATTTTTTCACATTCATTTCTTCTTTTTTTTTTTTTGGTGAATGGAAGACATAAGCCTGTAGTAAATGTCACACATAATTAAAATGAAACAAAAAAAGCTGAAAACCCAGAAATATATCTGCCTTCTAGGATGTTCTGTCTTGAAGATAATTCTTGGTTGATCTGTGCATGTGTGTAGAAGGGGAAGAGGTACCATTTGGGGAGGAAAGTACCATAGTATTGGATACAAAACAATCAATACAACAGGTATTTTCTATTTTATGTATTTTTATTTTTCCTGCAGTCATTTGTACCTTAATAAGTGAGAGCAAAAGCAATATGAAAAATGGTAAAATATGAGACAGAAGTCTTACAGAGAAGAGTGAAAGTGCAAGACTAGAATTAAACGTAAATTAAACATAAATTAAACGTAAATTTTAAATGTACATTGTCAAACATGCCTAGTTTTGGATTTCGCTGTGGGTGTCATAAATTCACAAGAAAGACACTTCATCAAATAAATGTCCTCCTTTACATTAGCTGGCTTATCCATTTTAAAATTGTATATTGCTATTCAGTATATAGTATATTTCCATTTAATGGTTCAGAAATATAGCTTTCCTAACATTGTAATAAATAATCCTGCAGAAAAAAGCATGGTTTGCTTATTTATGTAAATCCTCAATGTCTTCATCCTGTTTTGGACAAAACAGAAAGACTATTTCATCAGTACCTTTATCACATTTATATTTTCATATTGAAAATTTTGAATTTCCTTCCAGAAATGTATTTTCACCAGTGATTTTTTTCTTTTATTTTGCATCTTGTTCTTCTGTGTCCTGCATGATTGCACGGGTTTTCCTAACTGGACAGCTGGAATAAGTTAGGGAGCAGACTTCAGAGAGAAGAAAAACTGTTCCTTTCAAAAATTTCCAGGAATGACTGAATATCTCTAAGGGCCTTTTCATTCCCAGAAGGGCTGGATTTAACATCCAGTCTAGTCTGTATTTTATTTGATTTTATTTTCCTTTATCCAGAAATGCTCTCTGGCACCATCTTAATGACTAGAATTTTTTTTGTGTGTGAATGATTTTTGTAACTATTGAAATCATAGAATATACAAATAATGTAATAATGAAATTAAAATATTTCAGAATATGTTATTGAAATGTATTTGAGATTTTTAATAATACATTGTTGAAATACCTCCTGAACTTTTCAGAATATGTTTTTGAAATACATTTTGAAAATCACAAGATAATAAGGTAATAAGTTTCCAAGTTACCATGGAACTCCTATTAAGGATTTAACCCCCAACACATCCTAGAAGGTACAAGTTCCCTAATAGCATTACAGAAAAAAAAATGTCAAGGCCATATCCCTGCTGGTTAAAACACCTTTTTTTGGGGGGTGGGGGGGTCTGGTCGTGGGGCCTGAACTCTGGGCCTGGGCACTGTCCCTCAGCTCTTCAGCTCAAGGCTAGCGCTCTACCACTTGAGCCACAGCGCCACTTCCGGCTTTTTTTCTTTTTGCTTATGTGGTGCTGGGGAATCGAACCCAGGGCCTCATGCATGCAAGGCAAGCGCTCTACCACTGAGCCACCTTCCCAGCCCTGGTTAAAACACCTTTAACTAAGAGGAAATTGATATTTTATATTTCCAGGAAAAAATTATTAGTCAATGTTAATGGAACTGTCTTTTGTTAAAAATAAAGCATGGAACTATGATATCATTTTTAGCTTCATATTTTGTCATGATAATATTTTAGTGCATTCACTTCAGTCTTCATAGAGCTAAAAATAAATCTTTAGTAAATATGATGCTTCCTGAGTTTATGGCATAGCTGACTTCCTTGTACTTAATGTTCATTATAAGTCTATAAGCTCTAAAAGAAAGTTTGTATCCCTTTAATTTTTTTATTGTCTTCTTCACTCAGGAGGTAGTCAAGCTACTCTTTAACTTGTTTTGCAATTCTGTTGAAATTTGACATTTAATATCATTTTGCATATTGCCTGAAGAGGAATTTTCAAATGTTATTGGCTGTCTTTCCATGGAGTTTTTATTCTATCCTCTTTAGCCTTTCACTCAACATCCAAAAAACAGCTTACTAGATGTGTGGTTTATAACTGCTCCAATAGCTTTTTCAGCCAGCAGATGCATTATGACTTTCAGCTCACACTTTCTTTAGACCATGCATTTTTTTTTTGCTGATAGCCATAATATACCCCTGCACAAATTCTTATGATTTTCTAAACATAGGTTCTATACTAAAATACCTAATTAGTGACTGGCTGCTGAGCCTATCAACAGCTGAAAATATGTCTTTAAAAACTGTCATGTATTATTAATTAGTAATGCTTCTTAATCAGTACTATATTTGCTTGTGTCTCAGAGATAATTTTCTTCTCACACATGATATAATATAGATATTCTCAAAGGAGTTTCCATCCACTGTCATGATCTTTGGAGACAAAATCTTCTTAAGTAGTCAGATTAGTAACATAGGGTAAATTATTTCCATGATTCAATGATATATATCTCACCGGCAGAGAACAAAATCATCCTGTTTAACAGCCATTTGTTTTCCTTCCTTATTATTTATTTTTAATATTTTTATTATATTTAAGTTGCTACACAAAAAACTTCTCATTCTGAAAAGCAGTTTATTAATTCAATGCATCTGGATCACCTCTTTCATCAGTCTTTTTTTTTTTTTTTTAATTTGAGTCTGGTCGTGGGGCCTAAACTCTGGGCCTGGGCGCTGTCCCTCAGCTCTTCAGCTCAAGGCTAGCACTCTACCACTTGAACCACAGCACCACTTCCGGCTTTTATTTTTTTCTGCTTATGTGCTGCTGAGGAATCGAACCCAGGGCCTCAAGCATACAAGGCAATCGCTCTACCATTGAGCCACCTTCCCAACCCTCATCATTCTTACATAGCTCTCCCATCCCATTCTTTCCCTTGATTATCATTATTTATTTATTTATTTACATATTTATGTATTTATTTGTCAGTTATAGGACTTGAACTCTGGGTCTGGGCACTGTCCCTGAGCTCTTCAGCTCAAGACTAGCACTCTGCCACCTGACTAACAGTGCCACTTCTGGTATTCTAGTGGTTAATTGGAGATGAGGGTCTCACCAACTTTCTTGTCCAGGCTGGCTTTGAACCATGATCCTCAGATATCAGCCTCCTGAGTAGCGAGGATTACAGTTGTGAGACACCAGCGCCTGGCAAAATTATCATAATTTTGTAGGGTATGATTTAAATATTATGACTATGTTTCTCTTCCTCTCTTTGTTCATTTATCCTCTCTCCTTAATTTCATCCCCTTTTGGAGTGCCAGTTTCCTGGTGTTTATTTTATTGGACTGTGAGCTAGCCTTCCCAAGGAATTATACCATTTGAGTTTTCCCCTGAATCTATTGTATTTCCCTCAGTACAGTTGTATATACTCATACCAACTAAAGTGTTTACTTATATGTTTATAAATTAATTCTAAAAGTATCTTTTAAGCTGCCTGAAAGACATATTAGAAAATAAACTGGATTTTGTGAATAGATAGTGGCTTTTCATAATCAGGTATATTCAGATTTGGAAAGAGCTCACATGTATCTTTGCCCATTTAAACTTTCACAGATATGAATACTGAGGTTCAAGAATTTTTTGTGGTACATATATATATATGTCTCATGGAATATATAGATATAGATATAGGAATTCCATGCTTCCATCAGAAAGAATGACACTGCCCCATTTGTAAGGACATGGGAGGACTTGGAAAAAATCATATTCAAGTGAAATATGCCAGTTCCAAAGAAACATAGGTCCAATAATTTCCCTTATTTGTAATAATTACAAATAATTCCCTTATTTGTAATATGTATGACAATCTTAGCAGATGAACAGAATAGCTCAATAGCTTTTTACACACGACCATATAGGATGATGCTAAGCGAAATGAACAGCAAGACACAGACATAAGACGTTTTCCTTTGTTGTTTTTAATGTACTATGTGATTTCTTTTTTCTTTTGTGTTTTTCCCATATGGTTTATCCCAGGATGTCACTGTATTTGATTTTGGTACCCTGAGTATTGTATATATTTGTATGTATAAATATATATTGTATATATTTATTTGAATTAGGGAATGGAAGAGGAACAAAAAATGGTGAGATGAAGGACAAAGGGGGAACCAATGTAAGAGCAATACTTACAAGACACTATGTTGGATATTATCTGTACAACTTAGGGTGGTGGGAGGGAGGGAAAGATGGAGAAAAATGATGGAGGGAGTAGCAAGTTTGACAAGAAATGTACTCAATACCTTATTTATGTAGCTGTAACTCCTCTGTACATCACCATGACAATAAAATTAAAATTAAAAAATTAAAAGGAAAAAATAAAGTTAAATCTTGCAGTTAGAAACACCAAGCCCTGCAGATAGAGTTAGAAGCAGCTCTGTTAACACTCCTAATCAGGACTTTTATATACCATGATGCTCTGAAGTTTTATCATCTCAGATTTCTGGGCTATAATGGGTCATGAGACATTTGTAACATCAAAACCCACTGAATTTTATTCAATTGTCTAGCCTGCCTCCATCAGAAAGAATGTCATTGCCCCATTTCTTAGGAAATGGAAAGTCTTGGAAAACATTATATTAAGTGAAGTAAGCCAGGCCCAAAGAAACATAGGTCCTATCATTTCTCTTATTTGCAGTAACTAGTATATGCCTGAGACAAGCAGAAATGGTCAGATAAGTTGATGTTAGGCGAAATGAACCCCAAGATAAGGACTCAAATGGTTTTTCTTTCTTGCTATTGTTTCTAACATATTTATGAGGTGATTTCTTTGTTACTTTGTATGTCCTCCCCCAGGGTATAAGTCCTTTTTTCACCATATTTGATGTTGGTATAATTTGGGGAGTGGAAGGGAAAAAACAAATTGTTTAACTAGGTGGACCTATTGTTTAAATAGGTGGACCCATTGCAACAATGAGATATACAAGATGTTATGCTGAAAAACGAACTTTACAACTTTGGTGGGGAGGCGAAGAAATGGGAGGGCAGGAATGGTAAGGGGAAACAAAGGATGAGGCAACAATGCTTGATAAGAAATGTACTCATTACCATGCTCATGTAATTGTAACCCCTCTGTATGATATTTTCACAATAAAAACCTTATTATTAATAATAAAAACCCACTGAAATACGTGTTCTGCTTATCATAAGAAGTTGCTACCATGGTATCCTGTTGTGATATTAAGTCTGACACTCTGATATTCACAAAGTAAAATAAAACTGGAAAGTAATATTGTTAATATGTGTTCACATGAACACCATGTTTATACAAGTCATAGATCTTCTGTGGGGCCATTGCCTTGGTGGAAATGCATTAAGCATCATCTAGAGTTCCCCAAGATTTCTTTTTTCCCCCTTTTTTTGTCAGTCATGGAGCTTGAACTCTGGGTCTGGGCACTGTCCTTCAGCTCTTCAGCTCAAGGGTAGTGCTCTACCACTAGAGCCACAGCGCCACTCACAGGTTTTTCTGCTTATGTGGGACTGAGGAATCGACCACAGGGCCTCATGCATGCAAGGCAAGCACTCTACCACTTAGCAACCTTCCCAGCCCCAAGTTCTCTAGGATTTCTAATAGCAGAAATTTCTGTACAAGTTATTTGCTGGGCTATTACCTCCAGAAGACAGAATTATGCTTCATCGTGCAACTTTCTCAGGATGTCCATGAAATTTTCAAAGCAACCTATGCTCGTGTGAACACTATCCACCTGGTTACTTGAACTGCTAATCCTTTAATCAATATAGTTAAGGCCACAGGAAGGGTTTGAGAATCAGGAAGGGAAAAAATCATATTAAAACTAATGCTTGCTATAAGAGTTACAATGAATATAAGCAGTGGTGTGTGTGTGTGTGTGTGTGTGTGTGTGTGTGTGTGTGTGTGCATTACATGCACTGATCCTGAGTTTTGGATTCATGACCTGGGTGCTGTTCTTGAACTGCTTTTTGCTCCACTCTACTATTTGAACCATAGCTCTACGTTTGGATTTTTGGTAGTATTACATATAAAGAGTTTCATGGATTTTCCTGCCTGGGCTGGCTTCAAATTACAACACTCAGGTTTCAGCTTCCTCAACACCTAGGGTTACAGATAAGAGCCACTGGTGCCTGGCTAAGCAGTGCTTAATAATATTTTCAATGCTGTAAAAGTGTCTAACTTCTCCCACATTTCCATAGGATATGAGAGAGACCTACAATGCTTTTCAGATATATGCCATATGGAAATGAAAACTTAAGTCCACACAAAACAACTATGAGATTGTTTCTAGAACTGTATCTCATAATAACAGAGTTTAAAACTCTAAATGTCTCTCAGCTGATAAGAGAACATTTTATCGAGGCAATGGTTGAATTGAAAAGGCAATATAAGGCCTGAATGATTTCAGAATCAAAGGCTACATAATACATGATTTCATTTATGTGAAAAATGCAGAAAAGTTAAAATTTACAGACAGAAAATAGTTTCCTGGGGCCTAATACTTAAGAGGATAGTCTAGTCAGCAGTAATAGATAAAATATACTGTATTCTTTATTAGAAGAAATTGTCTCAAATTGATTTTATTATGGGGATATAAGTATGCTAAAACAAAGGGTACTTTAAATTCTGTGTCTATTATTTGAAAGTTACCTCAGTGAACTGTTAAAAATAAGAAAACAGATTTCAATGGACATTTTTTAAAGAGGTGACTTGAATAGAATATAGATATCTCCACTAAACTGGAAGTTCTATCTGATGCTTATTCCCTCCTCTTCTTAACAAAGACAAGGGTATTTTTTGCCATCTCACATTACACAGCAGCTTAACAAGTACAGAGAACATTAACTTGGGACAAACTTCTTACTTAACAGCATCAATTCTAAATCAAGGCCTCTAAAAGGGTTCTCAGACTAATTAAAGTTATCATAAATATGCAATAAACTAATAGTCACATAACATTTCTATTTAGCCTATCCATTCAGTTATTGATTGAGATTGTTTTACACACAAACACACACACACACACACACGTATACTTCTATATATATATACTTGCTAATTTTCTAGTGGCATTTTATTTTTGAATTTTTTATTTTATTGTAATGATGGTGTACAGAGGGGTAACAGTTACATGAGTAAGGTAATGAGTACATTTATTGTCAGCATTGTTACCCCTCCTTTGTTTTTCTCCTACTATCCTTCCCTCCCCTACCTTGTCCACTTGTCCCTCTCCCATAGAATATATTTAATTTCAGTTCTCACAATTCCTTTCTCAGTATGTGTGCTGCAGTCATCTTCTTTGTAATATCAATTAAGAAATGTTTTCTGATATATATATATATATATAAATATAGATATTCACCAAGTTTATATTTAAAATAGGTATGGTTCTTTTATATATTCCTTAATGAGATTTTATTTTAAACTAGGCCTCTGCTTTAGGTTCTATTTACTCTAACCTGTCGTATGTTTTGCCTTCACCTGCTTCTTGTCTCACCATGAAGGGTTAATGGCTGTTCTGAGGCCCCACTCATCTGTGATTCAATAAGGACCACTGTTGCCATGGCTACATTACTACATACCTGGGTACTTCCTCTGAAATACCATCAGCAGGCACTGGACCACCAGAAAGTCATCACTTATGGGGTTAGTATAAGTGTTTTCTGGTGGATTAAGGACATCTTACCAACTTCACCTAGGAGACAAGTTAAGAACTTTGGAATATTGTGGCTTTGACACTATTGGAATTACACCATATTGTACAACGTGGCCCAGGAATATCTTTATTTTGGTGAAGTACAGAAGATTGAGGCAAACATGTTTAGTCGACACTCATTGGATATTCCAGCTTTGATTTTTGATTGTGGCTCTGGGTTCTGCAAAGTAGGTCTGTCAGGAGAGATCAGACCCTGTTGTGTCATCGACTCTGTTGTGGGGTACCCAAAACTTAACATGTCTTCGTTAAGAATCCATCAGAAGAGGTTTTTCATAGGAGAACAAGCCCGGCGCAAGTATGATAGGCTATTTTTGCATTATCCCATTGAGCGTGGGCAGGTGGCAAGATGGGATGATGCGGAGAACCTCTGGAATCATGTGTTTGAATGGGAATTAGGTATAAAATCCAGCGAACATCCTGTACTAATGACTGAACCCTCCTTAAATCCAAGAAGCACTCGCCAGAAGATTGCGGAAATCATGTTTGAGAAATTTTCTGTGCCAGCATTTTATCTGCTGAACCATGCGGTGGGAGCTCTCTATGCCTCTGCGTGTGTCACAGGCCTGGTGGTCGACATTGGAGATGGAATTACTAGCACAGTTCCTGTCTATGAGGGTTACTACCTGCCTCATGCAGTCAGCAGGCTCTGTGTGGCAGGGAGGGATATTACCGAACATCTCACCCACCTTCTGGTAACTAGAGACTGTAACTTCCCATGTATACTCAATAAAGCCATTACAGATAATTTGAAAGAGAAAATGTGCTTTGTCCCTTTGGAGCCAGAGAAGGAAATATGCAAGAAACAGCAGGAAGAGATCCTGAAACAATACAGACTTCCAGATGGGAATGTCATCCACATGGGAGAAAAACTGTGCAAATTGCCTGAGATACTTTTCTCACCTAACCTCATCGGTGACTCCAATCCAGGACTCTCCCAAATGCTCTACAACAGTATCACAAAATGCCAAACTGACATCCAGAAGAACCTCTTTGGGGAGATTAAGCTTTCAGGAGGCAGCACTTTATTCCCTGGACTAACAGAAAGGCTCATGAAGGACATACAACAGCTGACTCCCCTGGGAACCCTTATTAAGATCATAGCTACTCCTGATAGAAGTTTCTCTACATGGATTGGTGCTTCAGTTGTGACTTCTATGAATGCTTTTAAGAAGATGTGGGTCACTTCCTTGGAGTTCAAAGAGTTTGGTGAATCTGTTATCCATAGAAAATGCTTTTAACAGGCACTGACCACAAAGCCCAGTTCAAAATAACGTATGGTTGAACTACAAAGGAGATGTAGGATAGCTCCTTGGGCTTCAGTAGAATATTCAATAAACATCATTTCCCATTTCAGGAATCAGTTAATTTTTTTGTAGTTCCAAAGTAATTTGTGGTATGTGTAGCAATCTTTAGGTAGTTCTAATTGATCTGTGGGCTCTAGTTCCTATTCTGTCTTCTTAAATTTGTTTTTTCCTAAGAAAATCTTGGGTGATATGTTGATATATTTACTTAAGGGTTAATAGTAACAGGTGCCTGATGCTTATGCCTAGAAATTGATTCAGTTAGGGTTTCTAGAATATTTTCAGTTGTTAGTCTTACAGTTGAAATTGATAGTATGCAAAAGAGAATCACCAAGAAAAATGTGCAGAGATTATGGAACAAAGATGGAAATACATGCTGGTCTCTTCTAAGGACTCAAGCAATAGTTTCATTGTGTTAGTCTTTAGCAAAATAAAACTAATTTTTAATTTTATTTTTAAATTGAAAGATGATGTGTTGTGGTTACAGTTACCTAGGTAAAACAATAAGTACATTCATTTTTAATCATCATTACCCCATCCCTCTTTATCTTCTATTTGCCCCTCCCTATCCCCCAAGTTGTAATGTTCATATCACACAGTGTCAAGTATCAATGTTGCTGTGATCCATCCGTTGTTCTGCTATTTCTGTGATTCCCTTTCTCTTCCACATATTGCATTGTTTATTAAGAGAAACATGAGGTACAAAAAGCTAAGAGAAATGAAGAAAGAAAAAAAACAATAAAGAAAAGGAATGAATTTTATACAGTCTATCTAATGAGAGCCTCTTGATTCCATGAATTGAGGTTCATATTAATATGCTTCATTTTATGTAGTCCTTTTCATTAAGCATTTGGGTTCTTGAGATCCCCTGCTAAGAATATCTTCTACATATTCTAGTTCTTACAAATGAAGGAAATCATGTGACCTGCTTTTCTTTGGGTCTGGCTTACTTCACTTTATATATATTTTTTTCCAATCTTTCCATTTTCTTATGAATGGAACAATGTTATTCTTTCTGATGGAAGCATAGAATTCCAATGTGCATTTATACCACATTTTCTTGATTCATTTATCCACTGAGGAGCATTTGGGTTGGTTCCATGTCTTGGCTATGGTAAATAATGAATGCTACAATGAACATTGTCTTACTGGTAGGTTTAGTGTGGCCTTGTTTGTAGACATTTGGGTAGATTCCCAGAAAAGGGATTGCTCTATGTGTAGTTTCTTGAGGAAAATCCACACTGCTTTCCAGAGTGGTGGAACAAGTTTGCACTCCCACCAAAAATGTGTAGTGTTCCCCAATGGTTGCTTCCCCTTTAGCATCTGTTGTTAGATTTCTTGATTATGGACATTCTAACTGATGTAAGAGGGAATCTCAATGTTGTTTTGATTTGCATTTCTTTTATAGCTAGACTTGTTGAGGAATTCTTCATGTGTGTCTTTGCCATTTGCATTTCCTCTTCGGACAGGTCTCTAGCCCACTTTCTAATGGGGTGGTTGTTTCTTTGGGGATTTGTATTGGGGGAATTTAATTTCTTGAGCTGTTGGTGTATTTTAGATATGAGCACCTTGTCTGTTGTATGGGTGGTGAAGTTCTTTTCCCAGTCTGTGGGGTTTCAATATATTTTGCAAGCTATGTCCTTTGCTGTGCAGAAGCTCTGCAATTTAATGAAATCCAATTTATCCAGACTTTCTTTGACTTGTTGTGTTTCTGGATCTTTATTAAGAAAGTTTCAACCTGTGCCAAGGAGCACTAGTGTTTCTCCTATTTCTTCTTGTAATATTTTAAAGGTATCTGTTTTTACCTTGAGGTCTTTGACCCATTTGGAGTTGATCCTGGTGCAGGATTGCAACGCCGACTCCAGTGGAGTCTGCTTAGCATGGGAAACCATCTATCAGACCATGATAGGGGCTTCAGAGACCTATCTCTGAGGTTTGGGACTTCACCGAAGTCTACCTTGGAGAATAGGGCTTCTAAGAGGCCTACTCCTGGAAAAAGGCTGGCAAAGATGTGTTTCTGCCGATCTTTTCCTCATAAGAGTGCCTACTAATCTTATACTGTTTCTACTGCTCTTTGTACTTGCTCATTGTCAACGTTTCCCTTATTTAAAGCTCTTTCTTAAGAGTGTTGACGACTCCAATATCTGATGAGTGTCTTAAAAATATGACTAACTCACCGGAGTTAAGTGCTACCCTAAAACCCCCTCTTATGGAGGCTAGTAGACAAGCCATAAGCAAATATAAAAGTATTGGGGGTTTCACAAAGTCACTTCAGCAGAAGGAATTGTTTGTAAGAGATTTACAAAAAGCTGTAGGCGCGGCTAGAACAGAAAGAATGTATGGCAATTGCTGAGATAACTACTTAGGAGAAAGAACTTCCTATTACTCTCTTTCATTTACTAAGAGACTTGCTAGATCTAAGTCTCCTTGGTGTTTACTATTAAAGAAGGAACAGAAAAGATCTTATGGGACAGTTAAGGCCTCTATAGAAATGAGGTAATGGTTAGTTGGTGACAAACATCAAAACCCATTATATTTCTTAGAGATAAGCCGGAAACAAGTGCCTATCAGGCGACCAGCTGGTGACCACCCAAGAATGAAGCCCTGCAGCAAGGTTGTGTAACCTTTTGCCCTTTCAGGCGACCAGCTGGTGACCGCCCAAGAATGAAGCCATGCAGCAAGATTATGTAACCTTTTGCCCTTTCTTATGGAGACTTTTTGCTATAAAAGTTTGTTATCCTCTGCATTAAATCGCACTCAGCGCTCAGCACTCAGCATCCACTCCTAATGTGTGTGAGTTCTCTGTTTGCCATCTCCCCATCCTATTCCAGGTTCCTCCCCTAGGTATCCTCCGTCGTCCCGACAGAACCCGGTCCGCGGCACAGGATGATATATAAGGATCTAGCTTCAGTTTTCTACACGTTTAGCCAGTTCTGCCAGGACCATTTATTGAAGAGGCTGTCTTTCTTCCATGCTATTTTTTTGTTCCCTTGTTCAAGATTAGGTGACCATAGGTCTGAGGTTTCATTTCTGAGTCTTTGAATCTATTTCATTGGTTCTCAAGCCTGTTCTTGTGCCAGGAACAAATTGTTTTGAGTATTATGGTTTTGTAATAGAGTTTGAGGTTTGGTATTGAAATCATTCCAGCATTGTTCTTCCTGCTAAGGATTGGTAAACATTTTTTGTGATATCAGATGAGCAATATCAAAAAAAATATTAGGCACAGGACTTTCTATTTGTTTAAGCTTTTGTAAACTCAGGGACTCTGCTTCCAGTTGAACAATTAATAACAGTTCAATTGGATTATTTTATTTTGTCCATCTGATTTGCATTTTCTAAATATTCAAAGTGCCATTTTCTTCAAAGCAAATTTTTATAGGGATAAAATATTAGCGTTAGTGGTTAATAATTAAGAAATAGGTGAATAAATTACATGTGCAGAAATACTTCTTTATTTTAGTGGAATTTCCCCAAAACTTTATTAAGAGAAAAATAAAATGTGCAAAGATGTCTTTGTCACACAATGTACTTTCATAAGGAAAACATATTTTGTGAATTTGTTCACTTGTGTGTATAACAATATTCATTTTGTTGTAAAGTAACAGGGATGCCTAATTTTGGAAGATAGAATATTGGAATCTTTATTACACAACCGTCTGCAAGCAGCCCATTGTTACAAAGGCCTGAAGACCCCAAGTACATGTAACATGGTTAGGAAATAGGCCAGAGAGGAAAGAAAGAACAAAAACAGTACCAACAAACAAATTCAGCTCCAATGGAGAGCTGAATTAGGATGCCATGATGACTAGAGATGAGACGGGACACAAGACACAATCACAGAGACACACAAGGGATAGTGTCCCAGTGCCTATGCTGTTCCATGCCTAAATAGGGTCTGGGCAGGGGCAGGGTCACAGGACACTTCCAGTCCCAGGCTCTGGACTGACAAGTTCAATAACTTAACAGCCAGGTGCCCACCCCTGTCTCCAAAGATTCAGGTATGCCTATCACCAGAGGGGGTTGGAGGGCATCAGCCTCCCCCACCAAAGAAACAAGACAACATCTGCATTTCTGTGAAGCAGAGCCCCCCTAGCCTGCCTTGAGCTAAGCATCTGCATTTCAAAGGATGGCTTGTTTCACCTCCAGGCCTTGGAGCTGGATGGATATCCACCATCTCCTTCCTAGGCACCAGAATGGCTGCAAATTATTTAGGTTCAGGCACCTTACTATATTCCCCCTTTTCTTCTTGTGTACATGAAATCAAATCATTCATTTCTCTGTAAGAAGGCTGAATTTTTGCCTGGGCTGTTTCCTCCTGTACCTTAAGGACTCTGGAAGTTGAAGATGGCTCCATATGGTTGGTAACCATATAGTCAGGGGACTTTGAACTTTCTTTGCCCTGGCCATGCAGGGTAAAGTTTAGAAATCTATGTCCCACAGAAAGAATGTACTACCACCAAAGTCTTAGTTGCAGTAGGTCCACAGCAGTCTTTCTTTCACCAGGAATCAGCTGCATGTGATGGAGTAAGCAAGAGCCCATTACACTTTCACCACAGTGGAGGTGGGCAGGATGATGATATAGATTTCCCTCCAGATGACTCTCAGGCTGTCCTGGAACTTCAAGCAAATGGGATAGGCAGCAGCAGCAGCAATATCTCCCAGGGGCTCCACTAGATTGTCACAACTTCTGTTGGGTGGGTTTTCTGTAAATTCTACATAGACTGATTAAAGAAGCTTTACCTAAGGCCTGACATTAGTGAACTCTCCCAATATTTTCTTGTTTGTACACTGTTTTTTTCAGGCTGGTGTCCCACTGGTTTAAGGAAGTTTTAGGCATTGGGCCCTGGATAAATTTACCAGGGTGACAACTTTTTTTGGTAAGCAGATATTTTAAATAAGACTAGAATTTCCTAAGCAGACAGAGAAAGCTTGGGTTTTAACCATCTCTCACAAGTGTAGTTTCTACACTTGCACACATGTTCCCCATGCGTCTACCTTTATTTTATTCTGCCTCATTTTTTTTTGGGGTCCGGTCATGAGGCCTGAACTCTGGGCCTGGGCACTGTCCCTCAGCTCTTCAGCTCAAGGCTAGCGCTCTACCACTTGAGCCACAGTGCCACTTCCGGCTTTTTTGTTTCTGCTTATGTGGTGCTGAGGAATCGAACCCAGGGCCTCAGGCATGCAAGGCAAGTGCTTTAACCACTGAGCCACCCTCCCAGCCCTATTCTGCCTCATTTTTAAAAATGATTCTTGTCCCTTGATCTTAATGTAATTGATGGGTGAAGATCCATCTTCTGTAACTTCTTTAAGCTGACTCAGGGGCATTGACCCTACTTAGCCAGGAACCTATAATTTTATAGTATTTTACTAAGGGGTTGCCAGGATTGGATGTCATTAGGAACAATATTTTACTTCAAACTGGAAATTATATACAACATTTAATATTTAACAACTGTACAGATCTTTTCTTGGGCTATGGCACTGTAGCCTGTTTAGCACTCTGGTTTGCAAAGGCAATTTTCTGAATGATTGAGGAACCTGAACTCTAGTGATCCTAACAATGCCTAAGTTACATGTTCAGGCTTTTAGAAAATCTCAATAGGGACACAATCTTAGGTCCACAGAATTATTTCCTGAACTGGTGAATTTATGTGGCTGGTGCTAGCCCAAAAGTCACTGCCAATTAGAGCTTTGAGCAGATACTGGGGGGTGGGAGGGGGAGATTTTAAACTATCCTCCACATTTAAGAACCTTATCGTTTTACTATTCACTCTCACAGATGACTTACAAGTTCCTGCCCAGTTACTGAAGTAGACAGACATAGGCATTAGAAAGACATACTTAAAACCATTCCTCTATGACCAAGCACAAGTAATTCCAGGGTCAGACACCATATCTTCCATCTGATCAGTTGCTTGTAACTCTGGATGTTCCATCATTGCCAGGGTCCCTGGAGTGCCTTTTTCCATGCTGAGATGATACACCTTTGGCATTTCCCTTGGTTGGTCACTGGATTTGAACTCAGGGCTTGAGTTCTGTTCCTCAGTGCTCCAGCTCAAGGATAGCACTCTACCACTGTGAGCCACAAAGCACCTCTGCTTTTCAGCACTCTACTGGCTGATTACAGATGACAGTCTCACAGGGACCTTTCTCTGTTGGGGCTGGTTTTGGACCACAGTTCTCAGATCAACTGTCATTACAAAATCCGTTTTACTCCAATTAAAAGCAACAAAGATGGATATTAGAAATAGTTTTATAAGCATGGTCTTACCTTGAACTTATTAAGGGCCAAAGTTACATCTGACAAACTTGTAAGACTCCTCTGTCCTTTTCTGTGAGCCTCCTGGAAACTGTTACAAATACCCTGAAATGGCATTAAACAATTATTTTGATATTCCAAATTGTTTTTCTTTTGCACTTTGAAACAAACATTTAGGACAATTTTACTTTAACTTTTATTTATTTATTTATTTATTTTTGTCGGTCATTGAGCTTGAACTCTGGGCTTGGGTGCTGTCCTCTAACCGCTTGAGCTACAGAGACACTTTTGGTTTTCTAGTAGTTTATTGGAAATAAGAGTCTCAGGGACTTTCCTGCCTGGGCTGGCTTTGAACCATGATCCTCAGATCTCAGCCTCCTGCGTAGCTTGGATTACAGGTGTGAGCCACCAGCGCCTGGCTACTTTCACATTTTTATATCCAGGAATCCATTTTTTTTAAATTTTTAGTCCTTTACTAACTTCTGTTTTAACACTTTAAACTTCAGTTTTTATTTGCACTTGAAGGACACTTTGAAATCTTGAGGCAGAGCATCTGGACCACTGTTTAAACTTTTTTTCTTTAGTCTGAGTTACCTGTAGGTAACTTTGAACTCAAGCAGCAGTTTTTCCTTAATGCAAAAATTACAAACATTATCACTGTGACAAGAAGAATCCAGACTAGCAACTTTATGCCTTTTTAAAAACACATCCAACTGAAAATATCATAGAAATCAAATCGCAAACTACAGATAAACTTTTAAAGTCTCTGTTAAAATGTTTTTTTCAATTTAAATAGATCCTACGTTTTAGAACTGCCAATCACAACACCATTTTTTTTTTTTGTCGATCATGGGGTTTGAACTCTGACCCTGGACTTTTCTGCCCGAGGTGGCTTTGAACCATGATCTTCAGATCTCAGTCTCCTGCATAGCTCTAATTACAGGTGTGAGCCACAGGCACCCGGAGACAACACCAATTTTTATTATCAGGTTTCTAGCGTCCATCTGTAAGGAAAAGACATAGGATGAAGATAAGCCACTCAACCCCTGCTATGGAATGGGAATACATCCTATCAGACTCTTGAATGGACTCCCCCTAGGGCCTCTATCACCATGAATGGACCTCCTCCCAGGGCTTTTCCCACCATACCTGGAGCAAAAGATAAGAAATGATGGACCTACACATGTTGTTGTTGATGTATGGAAGGAATGGAAGTAACAAGAAAGGAAAAAGTAAGAGTGGAAATAAAAGACTATAGTTATAATTAACCAACTGAATGAATGAAATCTTTTTTTAGATGTCATATTTAAAACACACTTTGTACATATTTCTCCACTCCCTGTTTAGTGATGTCAAAATGCTGGCTCAAATGAAGCTGTAAAAATTGTTCAAACATTATAAATCAATAAAATCTTTTTTTCATATTTGAAAAAGTTAATAACAAGACACACGTATGTATAGATAACAAAACCACAGTGGGAGGAGATAGGAAAATGACAACTTCAAAGAAAACTACAACACCATAACTATCCAATGAAGCTATAAAAACTTATAAGTTGATATGTACAATAAGATTATCCCAGAAAGGTGATAAAACAAACCTAAATTATTTCTGATAAAATCTTAAAATCTATAATATCAATAAAAATTATCAGTGAAAAACATTTTATTGAAATGATCTCATATATTTATATGATATACTGATAACAGATTAATGAACAGTGGAAATGATGAAATGGGAATTGATTTATAAAATACTATGTAAAAGTTCAGTAATAAAATACTGTGATACATACAAGACATGAATCATCAATACTGATTGGAACTTAAAATTTTATATGTATGTTACTGCAAATGAAATATTACTTAAATTTGGAAAATCTGGGCTGGGAAGGTGGCTCAGTGATAGAGTGCTTGCTGTGCATGCATAAGGCCCAGGGTTACATCCTCAGGAAAGTGCCAGGAGTGGTGTTGTGGATCAAGTAGTAGAGCTTTGAGTTGAAGAGCTGAGGGACAGCACCCGGGCCCAGAGTTCAGGCCCTACAACCGACAAAAAAAGAAAACTGTTAAAACTAAATTCACACATCATTTTGTAGAATTACTTTGTATACAATTTTATAGTAGTAAAAAATTAAAAATAAGTTAATGCAATTATCACAGTATTTGAAACATCTGTTATAATAAGTATATTTTCTTTTTCTTTTATTTATTTATTTTTTGAGTGCGGTCGTGGGGCCTGAACTCTGGGCCTGGGTGCTGTCCCTCGGCTCTTCAGCTCAAGGCTAGCGCTCTACCACTTGAGCCACAGTGCCACTTCCGGCTTTTTTCTTTTTTGCTTATGTGGTGCTGAGGAATCAAACCCAGGGCCTCAGACATGCAAGGCAAGCGCTCTACCACTGAGCCACTTTCCCAGCCCCTATATTTTCTTTTACAATAACATTAAATAAAGCTTTGTATGTTTAATTTCAATATAATGAGGATGCTAAATGATATTTGGAAATGTGATATGAGATTATTTGATTCTTATTGGTGATAAAATTACAGGTATTGTTCACGATTGTTTTCCATATATAATATTAATTTTTATTTAGACTCTAAACTGTCATTGAAATGGAAATTTGCAACACCCACATAACAACCTTCTAAGTAGTATATGTAAGTTATTTGGAGTCTGTTTACTCCAAATTTATAGTAGATTAGGACCCTGAAAAACATGATAAGTCAGAAAATCCCAGTAAAAAGAGCTGCAAAGTTGAGGAAGAAATGAGAAAGGAGCATAATTCAGTCATCTAATAGAAAACAGAGATCTCTACTTAAGAGGTAGATAATAGCAATTTTATGTGCTATAGTGATAGGTCAAATAAAATAAGGACAAGAAACTATCCTGTCTAGGATATGCAGAAAGGTGAGTAAACCGACAATCTTTGCTTTTCCTCCTTCTTTAAGCTTATCACTCTACTTAGGGCTAAATCTGTAAGAACATTAGGAATCTGCTTACCAGTTAAAATAAAGTTACTAGTGAAGCTTCTGGTCTTAAGTCGTGGGTGATGTGCTTGCTGGTTTGATTGTTATTAATACTCCTTTGCCCCTAGTGGAGGGAATGTGAGTATGGCTCTGATTCAATTTCTTTTCACGGCAATATTTTACTGTAAGATGAATCTGGAGATACCTTTGGATTTCTAACTGATACCACTCTCTAGTGTAATCCTAGGAATTCAGGGCTTAGTTCTATGCTCAAGTCTGCTTACACTTTTACATATTTTTCTTGGAAATACATTTGATGATAGAAAAAGTCTCAGTAATATCACTAGATCTTTGGCAAAGGCCACACGCTAGTGTGATCTGCCAACTCTGAGACTGTGTTTTACCCATAGTCTGCTAGACATAGGTAGTTACCGCTTAGTCATTTTGTAATATGGATCCAGAAGAGGCTCTGAACAACAATGAAGGCCTTAGAATTGGCCTTTTGCTTTAGGTTTGACCTTCCAAGTGGTTAATCTTAAAGGCCAGCATCCCTGGTGCCCTCGCCCAATGATGGCTAGCTATAATTGTAGCTGGCTATAACACTTTAAACAGACAGTAGAGGCCATTATGATTTTGTCCTAACTGTGAAGGATATTTATGCAGTGTGAACTGTCTTCAAGGGTGGAGGAACCCAAAGCTGCCTCCTAGAGATGGTACAACACGACTGATGGGTCCCAAGTCTCTCCATCCAGACTGGGCTCTGCTTGCCCAAGCTGTCATTTTTATTCAAAAAAATCAATTGACCCTGACTGCCAAAGGAAAAGAAAGAAAATATACTTCCTTCTTTACAATGGAACCACCTTTTCACTACTTTCCAACCCACATCTTCATACAGCACGATTGTAAGGGATTACTGGGAAAAACACACAACCCAATGTTTTCCTGAAAAACACACAACCCAATGTTTTCCTTAACAACTTAGCTCTAGCTGGTATTATTGCTTTTCCCCTCATGCCTTTTTCATTATTCCAGAAAGGCTTTCTCCCATTTTAAGAAGGGACACTCTGACTGGCTCAGAGAACCACTGTCTTCATGGCACCAGAGTAAACTCCTTGCTTACCCTTAATGAAGATTAATATTCATCAAGAGATTTGGATCATACAGGGCAAGGTAGGTTGAGCAGTTAGGAGCCACTTCTGTTCAGATACATCTTAAAGACCTAATTCTTTCTCTCGCCAGAAACATTATCCCTACAGGCCAGAAACACTGAAACCTCAGGAACTCATTTTATGGACTGAGACCCTGAAATCAGATAGACATTTACCCACCTCACACATGTATCCTCCATGCTCCAGCTTGGGCTTGTCAGTTGGGCAATTTTTTTTCTATATTTGTCCAAGAAAAGGAGCAACACTAGAAATTCAAACTCAAGACAAATAGTCCAGCAACTTGTGGGATAGTAATGGGTAGAGTAACAAAAATTTGCCCAATATACTTGCAAGCTCTGGCATCTATTGCATTCATAATTCCAATTTAAATTTAATGAAGGATTTAAAGATGTATTTCCACAATGTTGAAGGACTACTTTTCCAGGAAGCCTATAGCTCTCAGAAAACTGTCTTCTTAAGTAACAGGCATTGGTATTAGAAGGGCTAGCCATCTAATTTAAAACTTGCCCACCTCTGATCCTTTCTACCTTTGTCCATGAGAAAAATGGAAATAGAGCACAATTGTAAAAAGGTGGTAATGCAGAGTGAGATAACAAGAAATTATTTAAAAAAACACTTTTGGAGGACCCTGGTTTGATTGTCTTTAAGGATTTGAGCTCCTTTATGAAACATGGGGTCTAAAAGCCAGGTACATCATAGTCACTCTAGATGTGACAATGGAATGTTGGCCTCTTCTATAGTAGAATGCTTAGCAACTAATAAAGGTAAGTGGGTATATGGAGGAAAGAGAAAGAGCAAGCAAGCAAGAGACTCTGTGTATGGTTTACTACTTCTGTATGCTCATTCTGCCACCTGCAATGAGAGACAATATATAATGGCTAATGGATCCTCTATTACGTTTCACATGGAAATCAATTAACTTTTGTCTTCATTTACCTCCCCTCTGAGGTATCAGTCATCAGTACTGACCAACTCCGTCAGTAATTAATAATAAAATATCTTCTGATTTGGAAATTCTTTACTAAATACCACAATGGTTATCTTAAAAATATTATAAAGGCTATGTACAGAGGGCTACAGTTACATGAGTCAGGTAATGAGCACATTTCCTTTGGAACAGTGTCATCCCTCCCTCATTTTTCTCCCAGTTTTTCCCTTCCCAACTTCCTTCTCCCCAAAGTTGCATCATTAAATTTGAAGATAATGTCTAGTGGGTTTCACTGCTAAATTTGTTCACCCTTTGTCTCACCATTTTTCCCCTTCCCCTCTCCAAATCAGATAAACTTATATACAAGACAAAGGGTACAGAAAATAAAAACAAAGCTGGGTGCTGGTGGCTCACACCTCTATTCCTAGCTACGCAGGAAGCTGAGATCTGAGGTTCACAGTTCAAAGCCAGCCCAGGCAGCAAAGTCCATGAGACTCTTATTTCCAATAAACCACTCAGAAAACCAGAAGTGGCACTGTGGCTCAAGTGGTAGAGCACTAGCCTTGAGTTGAAGAGCTCAGGGACAGTGCCCACTCCCAGAGTTCAAGCCCCATGATCGACAAAGAAAAAAGACAGAAAATAAAAACAGATGACAGAAAAGAATAAACCAAAAAAGGAATAGAAGAAAATATTTTTTATTTAAAAAACCCTGCAATCATAAAAATCCTCATACTTCTATTTCTTGGAGTTCACTTCAGTAAGTATCTTTTTATATGATCTTATGTGCATAGCTATTGAGCCCTTGGGATCTCCTCCAAAGAATATCCTCTTTTGTTCTCGCTGTGTGAATGTTTAGACTTCTGCTTAATTAGTCATGTCCAGGTATAATTATTTGTCATTAATATCTAACTGATTATTTTTGATGGGTTTAATCTCTGTATTGAAGCTTTCCTTTAAGTCTTGCATGAACTTCTTCCTTTATTTGATTTTCATATCTTCTCTCATATCCTTTAGCTGTGTGACTATTTTTTTTTTGTTGGACTCCATTTCCTTGTCTTGAAATTCATTTAGCTTTCTGTTTGAAGGTTCTGTGAATTTCTCTAATAATCTTTGGTTAGTCCCATCATGCTAATGCCTAGCCTTGTGCAGGCTTTCTATGCTCATTCAACATATAAAAACTATAAAAAGAAAAAAGATATTCATGAAAACCTGAATAAATACCTCATATCTTTGAACTAATCAAGTTTTGCATTCATATCAGTTAATGTAATAATTTTGAGTTCTAAGCTTACCCCTCCCAATGTCCTCAAACTTAAATATATAGGTAGGTTATCAAATGAATTATAGTTTAAAATTCTAGTTATATGAGAGATTGAAGCTAGAATTAAGTGCGACATTAAAGGAAATAGGGCCTATCTGAGGAACCTTGCTAAGCCATGGGAAAAAAATAAACACTAATGCCTATGTAAAGGACAACTAACCATATTGAAAGGGGAATGACAGATACCATGAAGGTTATAGTACCCTTCCAAGTGATGTATTAACTATTTGATTTCCTTGAAGTCTTAGTAGAGGTAATGTTTTAAAGGGAAATATTATTTCTACAATGCTATAAATTATACATTATAGTGTATTGGGTGTTCTATGGTTGAACAACATATCCAAGTGTAGTAAAATTTTACAGAGATAAAAAATCTTCCACATGCAGGTAACTCAATGTGAGCAAAAAGACTTTCTTTTAAAATGTTAATTAATGCCATAGGAGACATTTATGAGCTTACTGCAAATTCTTCATGTTAGCTAAAAGAGACTGAGTTATGTTGTGGTAAAGAGCAATCCTCAATCACATTACTTTAAGAAAAACAGCAAATTTTTACTCACTCCTATTTTCCTGTGGCATCAGGTGACTTCACAGTGCAATTGATTACCATAGGGTGGCTCAATATTCCATAAGCTTTATAGTACTATATAAGGTTGAGGAAAAAAAGTTTCTACAACAATTATAACAGAGAAAGTAAGGAATCAAACACTAACCCATCTTTTGGCAGAAGATTACCATGCAGAGAAATTCAGTTGGGCCATGTAATTTTTTAAAATTTTTTATTGTGAAAGTACCATACAGAGGGGTTACAATTACATGGGCAAGGTAATGAGTACATTTCTTATTAACCATTGTTGCCTCCTCCTTTGTTTCCCCTTCCTATCACTTTCCATCTACCCCCAAGCCCCCGGCAAAAGTTGTAAAGTTCTTTTTTCGATATAATGACTTGTACATCTCATTGATGCAATGGGTTCATCTGTATCCCTACTTAAATGGTTTGTGTTTTCCCTTCCCCTCCACAAATTATACCAACATCAAATACATTGAAAGCAGGGGTTATACCGTGGGGAACGGACATACAAAGCAACAAAGAAATCATCTTACAAATATGTTAGAAACAATCCCATAAAAGGAAAAAAAAACATTTGAATACTTATCTTGGGTTCATTTCAAATAATATCAACTTATCTAAGATTTTCTGCTTGTCTCAGACATATACTAGTTATTGCAAATAAGGGACAGCATGGAACCTATGTTTCTTTAGACCTGGCTTATTTCCCTCAATACAATTTTTTCCAAGTCTTTCCATTTCCTAACAAACGGGGCAATGTCATAGAATTCCATTGTGTATATATACCATATTTTCTTGATCCATTCATCTACTGAGGGGCATCTGGGTTGGTTTCCTATCTTACCTATGGTAAATAATGCTGCAATATACATAATTGTGCTGGTAGCTTTAGTGTGGTCTTGTTTGTGAATATTTGGGTAAATGCCCAAAGGTGGGATTGCTGGGTCATAGGGGAGCTCTATGTGGAGTCTGTTGAGGAACCTCCATAATACTTTCCAAAGTGGTTGAACAAGTTTACACTCCTACCAACAATGCAGTAGGGTTCCCTTCTGTCCACATCCCCTCCAGCATCTGTTGTTATTAGAGTTCTTGATTCTAGCCATTCTAATTGGAGTGAGGTGGTATCTCAATTTTGTTTTGATTTGCATTTATTTTATGGCTAGAGAGGTTGAACATTTCTTCATGTGTCTATTGGCCATCCTTTCTTCTTCAGAGAAGTTTCCCTTTAAGTCTTTAGCCCACTTATTTATTGGGCAGTTGTTTCTTTGAAGATTTGTTGTTGGAGGATTTAATTTTTTGAGTTCCAGGTATATTTTAGAAAAGAGACTCTTATCCATTGTATGGCTAGTGAAGACCTTCTCCCAATCCATGGGCTTTCTACTGATCTTGCTAGCTATGTCTTTGCCATGCAGAAGCTCTGCAATTTCATGCAATCCCATTTGTTCAACCTTTCTTTGATTTGTTATGTTTCTGGGTCTCTATTAAGAAAATATCGGCCTGTGCCAAGGAGACCTAGGGTTTCTCCTATCCAATCCTGTAATGTTTTCAGAGTGTTTATTTTGACTCCGAGGACTTTGATGCAATTGGAGTTGATTCTGGTGCAGGGCAATATATAAGGTTCTAGCTTTAGTTTTCTACAAGTGATTAACCAGTTTTGCCAGCAGCATTTACTGAAGAGGCTGTCTTTCTTCCATTCTTTTTCTTAACTCCCTTATAAAAGATTAGATGGCTATAGGTCTGTAGGTTCATTTCTGGGTTTTCAATTCTATTCCATTGATCCTCAGGTCTGTTCTTTTGCCAGTACAAAACTGTTTTGATTGCTATGGCTTTGTAGTAGAGTTTGAAATTTGGTATTAATATTCCTCCAGTATTGTTCTTTCTGTTAAGGATAGTTTTTGCTATTTGGGGTCTTTTATTGTTCCATAGGAATTTTTAGATTGCCTCTTCTATTTCCTTGAAGAATGAGGTTGGCATATTGATAGGTATCACATTGAATTTGCAGATAGCCTTGGAAATTATGGCCATTTTCATGATGTTGGTCCTTCCAATACAGGTGCATGGGAGGTTTTGACAATTTCTAAGTTCTGTTTTGATTTCCTTTTTCACATTTTTAAAGTTTTCATAATAGAGGTCCTTCACTTCTTTGGTTAAATTAATTCTTAGGTATTTTATTTTTGTTTGGAGGGGTCTATTATGAAGAGAGTTGCTTTCTGCATTCAGCCATGCTTTTCTCATTGTTGGCATACAGAAAAGCTATTGTTTTTTGAGGGTTAATTTTATACCCTGCTACTTTGCCAAAATTTTGAATCAAAATCATGTCATCTGCAAAGAGGGGGAGTTTTACTTCATCTTTCCCTATTTGGATCTCTTTTATTTTTGCATCTTGTCTAATTGCCATTGCTAGGCATTCTAACACTAGATTAAAGAGAAGTGGAGCTAGTGGACATCCTTGTCTCGTTCCTGAGATAAGAGGAAATGGCTTTAATTGTCATCAGTAAGTATAATGCTGTCTGTAGGTTTGTCATATACAGCCTTTATTGTATTGAGGAATGTTCCCAGTATTCCTAATTTTTCTAGAACCTTCATCATAAAGGGGTTTTGGATCTTGTCAAATGCTTTTTCTGTATCTATTGAAATAACCATGTGGTTCTTATCCTTGATCTTCTTGATGTGATGAATAATATTAATTGATTTGTGTATATTGAACCAGCTTTGTATCCCTGAAATGAATCCTGTTTAATTGTGGTGTATGATTTTTTTGGATGAATTTCTGAATTCAATTGGCCAAAATTTTGTTGAGAAGTTTTGCATCAATGTTCATGAAAGATATGTGTCTATAGTTCTTTCTTTGATGAGTCCCTGCCTGGTTTTGGGATGAGGGGTGTGATGGCTTCATAGAATGTGTTCGGTAGTGAAATTTCTCTTTCAATTTCATTGAAGATTTGGAGGAGTATTGGTGTGAGCTCTGCTTTGAAGGCCTTGTAGAATTCTGCTGTAAATACATCTGGTCCTGAGCTTTTCTTAGATGGGAGGTCTCTTATTGCCTTTTCTATTTCAATGCTTGATATACACCTGTTAAGATGGTTTAATTCATCTTGGTTTAGTTTCGTCATGTTGATATTTGCTAGGAAAATGTCCATTTCTGCCAAGTTCTCCAACTTATTAGCATAAAGTTTTGAGAAGTATTCCTTTATAATGTTCTGAATCTTGGATGTTTTGGTGGTTGTATTACCATTCTCATCTCTGAGTTTATTTATTTGGATGTGTTCTCAACTTTTTCAGATCAGATTTGCTAAGGGTCTGTCAATTTTGTTAATTTTTTTGAAGAACCAACTCTTCGTTTTGTTGATTCTTTCTGTGTTTTATTTTTTAATTCTAAATCTCTTGATTCTGATTTAGTTTTAATTATTTCTTTCCATCTACTGGAATGGGGTTTATCTTGCTGCTCTTTTTCAAGGAGGTTCAGATGTTTCATTAAATTGTTGGTTTTAGATCTCTCCAATTTGTTGACATAGGAACTCAGAGCTATAAACTTGCCTCTGAGTACTGCCTTTGCTGTGTCCCAGAGGAGTTGGTAATTTGCATGCTCATTTTTGTTGAGTATCATGATCTTTTGAATTTCGATTCTAATCTCTTCCATGACCCAGTGGTAATTCAACAGTGTGTTGTTCAGCCTCCATGTGTACACGACTTTCTTTGGTGGCTTTTGGTATTGAGTTCTAATTTTATTCCTTTGTGGTCTAGAGAATTTAAGGTATAACTTCAATGTTTCTGAATTTGGACAAGTTTGCTTTGTGACCTAAAATATTTTCTATTTTGGAAAATGTTCCTTGTGCTGCTGAGAAAAACGTGTATTCTTATGCTGCTGGGTAAAATATTCAGTAGATGTCTGTTAAATCTATTTGATCAATGCAGTTGTTTAGATCTGAGGTTCTCTGTTGAGTTTTTCCTGAGTTGACCTACCTTCTACTTTGTTTTTTATTTCTCTTCCTTCTAATTGGTCACTTTTGATGGCTTCAAGTTCTTTGTTGGAGCTTTGTTTGAGATCTTGTATGAACTTACTTACTTCCTTAATTTGGTGTTCACTGTTTATACTCAAAACACTTAGTTGATTGGCTATGGTTTCTTTGCACTCCCATTCCTTCTGTGGGGCTCCATTCAGCATTCCCTTCGTGATCTCCCTGAATTCATTCAGCTGTTTGTTTATGGATTCTGTGAATGCCTCTCTTGACATTTGTCTATTCTCATCCCACTCTCACAATTCCTGTATTACTCCTTGATTAGCTTCTTCATGTTCACCCAATTCCTGTAGTTCTCTTTGACTGATCTCAGCCTGCTCATGCCATTCCTGATTTTCTCTTTGTCTGTTCTTAGCCTGCTCACCCAATTTCTGTCTTTCTCTTTGACTGTTCTCAGCCTGCTCATGCAATTGCTTTACTTCTGTTTGAGTGTTCTCAACTTCCTCATGCAATTCCTGTATCAATATTTGTAAGCTTCCTCAAGCTCATGAGATTCCTGTATTGACCTTTGGTTTGCCTCCTCTCTTTCCCTATCTCACTCATACTGAGTCCTTTGCAGGTTTTCAATATTTTCATCCACCATGTTTACCAGTAGTGTTTGTAGAGCTTTTGGGGAACTTTCCTCTGTATTATCCATTACCTGTTTTGCCACCTGATTATCATCAATGGGAGTTGAGATACCCAGACTTGCCATTTTTCTTCTGTTTTTTTTCTGGCTTGTTCTGCCCATGTGGTATGAAAATAACATCAATTTTGTTCTAGAACACTATTTTTTAAGGCAAGCATCAACCAAAGTTCTGTAGTTGCACAGTCAAAAGGCTGCAGATACAAAATAGTGCAACAGATACACTCTATTCATCATCAAACAACTATGGATTAATGGGCTAAGAACAGCAAAAAAGAATTTGGCAAACCAGAAATTATTAGGTTTAGGGAGAAATGTGGGGAAAAATCGGATTGGAGGGATGTGGAGAAGTATAAGGGGAGTGAATTTAATCATGTCTTAATCTCAGAGATGGCAATGGATTGGACAGAATGATAGGAGAGAGATTAAAACAAAAACAAGAAAAAATGGAAAAACAAAAATTTAAATTTAAAATGTAAAACACTTAAAAATTATGCGAGTTTAAAGAAGTAATACTGAGAGAAGGATAGAATGAGGGTAAGGGAGCGATAGAAAGGAGACTTGAAAAAATAAAAAAAATGAAAGTTCTTAACAAATTATATATTTATAAAGAGATAACACTTCTAATAAAGACTTTAAGCCTAAGAGGTTTTGAATTGAGTAATAAATTTCTGGTTTAAGTATGTACAAAATGGGGGATAAGGTCTAATAATGGACGACAGGTATATATCTGAGGATGAGCAGAACAGCTATTAAGTCACGCAAAAAAAAAAAAAACGAAAGAATAAAAAATAAAATGAATGAAAAAGAAAAAATGAGGAGAAAAATAAAAAAGAAAGGAAATAAAAGGACCAAAAACTCATGAAATAAAAAAAGGAATGGATCAAGAAAATGTGGTATATATACACAATGGAATTCTATGATTCCATCAGAAAGAATGACATTGCCCCATTTGTTAGGAAATGGAAAGACTTGGAAAAAATT
>NW_012267296.1:1801665-1821207 GCF_000151885.1 Dipodomys ordii
TCCCCCACGGTATAACCCCTGCTTTCATTATATTTGATGTCAGTATAATTTGTGGAGGAGATGGGAAAAACAAATCGTTTAAGGATACAGGTGGACCTGTTGCAACAATGAGAAGTACAAATTGTTATGTCGAAAACAAACTTTACAACTTTGGTGCGGAGGGTGAGGAGAAGGATTGGGTGGGGGGGTAGGGGGGGAGGCTGGGAAGGGATGTGAAGGGTAAACAAAGGAGGAGCCTGTAATGCTTGATAAGAAATGTACTTATTATCTTGCCCATTTAATTGTAACCCCTCTGTACAGTATGTTCACAAAAAATAAAAATTAAATTAAAGAAAAAAAAGCACACACAAAAACACACACATATGCACCAAAAATAAAAGTTATGCAAGGAAAAAAAAGATTAATAGAAAACAATTTAAAAAAATAAAAATATTAAAAAAAATAAAAATTAAAAATTACTTCCAAAAAAAGTTCTTTAATTTTTTTTTGGGAGGGTGGTGTTGGATGGGAAGATCCTGTATCTCCCTTGTGTCCTAACCAGGCTCTTGGTGGAGTCTCTGGTCTGCTTTTGGTGTTTGGTTTTCCTGTGGCTTGATTGGTTTCTTTCTTTTTTTTATGTATTCTTTTTTTTTATTGTGAAAATACTGTACAGAGGGGTTACAATTACATGGGCAGGAAAAAATAAGTCAGTTTGTTTGAGCAGGCAGAAAGAAATGCTCTGGTTTACCCAAGATTTTGTGATCCTCCTCCCAGGCTAGTTCAGTGGGAGGGTGATCTGCTTTGAGTATCAAAAAGAGGGAGATGGCTGTTTCCTCTAGTTTGGAGATGCTGTGATGAGACTAGGTTCTGGGTAAAGTTGAGGCCTTTCAGCAAACAGTAGCTTTTCTCTGAGGGGCTAGCTTCTGAGACACTCACAGAGCCCAGCCTGGAGGCATTCTCAGGGTTTATGTTTACTGAATTTCAATTGATTGTCTAGACTGCTGTAGGGAGGGGCGGCCTCTGCCTCTGTTTACCCAGTGAAGAATGCCACTCCTGGGGCTGGCCGAGCTCACTTGGCCTTGGCTGGGTGACTTTTCCCTGGATGGGGCTGAGCTTGGCAGGTCAGGTTAGGTTCCTTTGACCTGCTAAATGACTCTTTTCTTCCAAGGCCTGAGTTGGAGCTAGCTGCTCAGCTGAGCTTTGTCAGTATCAAAGATGGAGATCTCCGGTATTGGGGGAGGATGGGTGGCCTTCCCTCCTCTGCTCCCTGGGAAGGAGTGAGGATGTCAGGGTTCTACTCATGCGGGAGTCTTGGTTCCTGGGTCTTCTCTGGTCTGTGATCTGCAGGACGAAGATATCTGTTCATTGTCGGTTCTTGCTGCTGTTGAGTAGAATCCACTCGCCAACTGCTTCTGGCGCCTTTGTCCCAGACTCTCTGTGTTGTAGTTATGGCAACTATGGCCGCCGCTGCCGCCCCAGCGGCAGCTGCCAGAAACTGCTCAGATATGCTTCCTTTCCTGTATTTTACTTCTCTGGCCAAACTTTCTGTACTGTGATGGTACAGTTGGTGTGATTCTCTAGGCTAGGACTGTTCACTGGAACACTAAAACTACTTTCTATGTGAGAGCTTGCTTAGCCTCCAGCTTCTCCTCCGCTATCTTCCTGAGACTCCAATATATGTTTATTTATATATTATATATTGTATATATTTGTAATGGATATACATATGAATATGTTTACATAATATGTAACATACAATATATATAAGGCTTGCTTATACTAAAATACTAGTTCAAGAATTTATTTTAAAACTCACAAGGACACTGATATTTTTATAGTATTTTTCTTCATCAAATATGGAAGTTTTATTCTTATTGCAGTTGATCAGAATTATTTGCAATCTCAATAATTAACAGTGTATTTTTATTAGCATATATTAATAGGAAAATAATTTCATTTCAATAATCCTGCATTTGCATATATTTTGCTGTGAACACTTCATCCCCTCTCTGTTATTATTTTTTAACATCTCCCAAGTTCTTTCCCCTTTTCAAATACTATTTGATGGCTTTCATTATGTTTCTTTTTGGACTTAGCTTATTTTGCTCATCATGTTGATCCTCAATTCCATCTTTTTCTCTGCAAATGACATAATTTTATTCCTCTTTATGGATGAATAATAATCACACATATCCATATGAACATTTGTATGTATGTATATTATACATATATACATATAGTCTTTATCCACTGATTGTTGAACACATAGCTATAGTGAGCAGAGCTATAATAACCACGATTATGCCAACTCTATTATATGCTGATTTTTCACTCAGAGTATGCCTAAGACTGGTGTGACATACATTCTTATGTAGATCTATTTAGATTTTTTCATGAACTGCCATATTGATTTCTATACTACATTATTTTTCCTTTAACAATATTAGAAGGATTATTTCTTTTCCTCATACCCATAACTTGTTGATTTTGTTTGCTTGCTTGATACTGAGACATGAATTCAGGGTCTGGTGACAATGTGAGGTGCCTTTTTCACTCAAGATTGGTACTCTACCAGTTGATCCACAGCTCCATTTTCAGCCTTTTGCTGGTTATTTGGGGATAAGAATCTCACAGACCTTTCTGCTTGGGCTGGCTTACAGCCACCATCCTCAGGTCTTTCTTAGCCTTCCCAGTAGCTAGAATTACAGACATGAGCCACTGACATGTAAATATTGGTTTATTTTCATGATTGCCATTCTCACTTGTGTGAGAGGGAATCTTAGTGGGATCTAAGTTTTATTTCCTTTATATGGTTTAATATTTATTTTAAGATTAATATTCTTTCACATACTATTAACCATTTGTACCTCTGAGAATGACATTTTTTATTGGGAAAATACTGTACAGAGGGGTTACAATTACATGGGCAAGATAATGAATACATTTCTTATCAAGCATTGTAGCCTCCTCCTTTGTTTCCCCTTCCCATCCCTTCTCATCCTCACCCCACGCTCTCACCCAATCCTCTCCCCTCCCCCCCACCAAAGTTGTAAAGTTCGTTTTCAACATAACGACTTGTATATCTCATTGTTGCAATGGGTCCACCTGTATCCGTATTTAAACGATTTGTTTTTCCCCTTCCCCTCCACAAATTAATGGCATTTTTATTTCCTTATTTAGTAGTTATATTGTGTATTCATTTGGTGTTTGAAATTCTGAGCTCTTTGTATATTGTCTTTCATGCCCAATCCATACTTTATCAGTATTTTTATATTTGTCTGATTAATTTATTTCTCTACTTTATCTTTAATTCCTAAAACTCTTTTTCACCTTATTCTGCTTTATTACCAAGGCTTTCAACTGAGTTTTCAATTTGAGTCATTGGATTTATTTCATTTTATTTTATTTTAGTTTAGTTTAGTTTTTGTGGGTCGTGAGCCTTGAACTCTGGGCCTGGGCCCTGTCCCTAAGCTCTTCAGTTCAAGGCTAGTGCTCTACCACTTGAGCCACTGCGCCACTTTCAGTTTTCTGGTGGTTTACTGGAGATAAGAGTCTCTCAGACTTTTGTGCTCAGGCTGTCTTTGAAACAGGATCCGCAGACCTCAGCCTCCTGAGTAGCTAGGATTATAGGCATGAGCCCAGCAAGTCATTGGATTTTAATTTGACTTTTTAAAGTTTCTATATGTTAATTGCATTCATTGTATCTTACATTGCCCTTTTTATTTCATTTTCCTGTTTATTGGAATTCTGAATTGATTGAGCTGTTTATTTGAATTTGTTTGAATTCAGATTCTTATACATGTACCATTTATTTTTTAGTTCCTATATAGTAATTTAAACTCAAGACCTCAAATCTACTCAGATTGGTTGCTTTAACATTTTATCCAAATTCTCACTCAAGCAATTTGATTGCTATTGAAGACTAAGTTTATCAGTCCTTTCTGCCCAGATGGATTTGAACATTAATTTTCCATGTTTCAGATTGCTTAGTAGCTAGGCTTTCAAATATAAACCACTGGCACCTGGTAGGTTTAAATCAATATCTTTCTTTCTTTCTTTCCTTTCTTTCTTTCTTTCTTTCTTTCTTTCTTTCTTTCTTTCTTTCTTTCTTTCTTTCTTTCTTTCTTTCTTTCTTCCTTCATTCCTTCCTTCCTCTCTCTTCCTTCCTTTCTTTCTTTTCTTCTTTCTTTTTTCCTTTCTTTCTTTGTTCCTTCCTTCCTTCCTTTCTTTTCTTTTTCTTTTTTTAGGTCTGAGACTGGAACTTGAACTCCGTACCTGACACTTTTGGTCATTGGGTAGGACTCTATCAAGTGAGCTATGCCTTCAACTCTAAGTCATTCATTTATATATTTAATAGCATTTTGGATTTGAACTCATGTCCTTTCTTTTGGAACTCTGCTGCTGTATGGTGCTGTAGCCTTTTCTCTTTATTTTTCTTGATCCTACTATTTTTCTTTTGAGTTTATTGCAATTTCATCCAGTTAAATAAACCTCAAACCCTGTGTTATAGTGTTGTTGACTTCTGAAGGAGATTTTTTTTTCATATTACTAGTGTTTCTATATTGATGTCTATGCATGTGACACCAATATTGTGGTAGAAAGTTTTAATCTAAGTCCTTTCAGTTGAAATATTAAAAATATTTAGGTAAGACTTGGACATGGGTGGATTCTGGTGTATTTTCCTGTCACTAAATTTAACTGCTGTGTTTTAGTGTTCAAATATTTGCCCACAGTGCTCAGGAAATTGGGTGCAGTCCCATGCTTCACACAGGGAAAAGAAGCTTAACTGCAGAGTAAACCACAGTTGAAGACATCTGCCTTATAAGCCCCATATTACTTAATAAGGAACAATCACTGCACTAGACAACTCTTTTTAGAAAAATAACAGAGCAAATATTATATTTTTTGTTCTAGGAAGTCTTTTAGTTAATAAAAGTAGTAATGAGAAAAGTTACCAGTGATAATGCCAGTAAATAGTACAAGGTACATAGTTTTATAAGTCTGGAAGGGGTGGAAGTTATAGTAATGAGAAAATGAAATGAAATAGATGAGAAATACCCCCAAATCATACCGAAGTAAAGAAAAAGGAAAAAGAAAACAAAGCAGTTGCCGTTTTCTTCTTTGTTTTCAAAGATAACTTTAAATTTTTCTAAATTGGTTTTTCTATTTATGGTAACAATTTGGAGACAGCTCAGTCAGATGTTAGGTGCTCTGACTCCTAGGCTGGTTCCCCACTTCAAGAAGCTCGACAGATTTCTGACTGGGCAGAGCTCCCAAGACTATATTTCCCACTTCTGCCACTTAAGTAAAGCATACTTCATCTCAGAATTTGCCAATTCACAATTTTGTTCTCTTTATAGGCTCCCTTTGGTTTCTAAAGATGATTGTGCTGTGTTTTAGTTCTGGTTATGCTTAGAATCAGGAACCCCGATTTTCTAGATGGAGCTGTGGTTACAGAGCTATCTTCTTCCTCAGAATTCTTTCCTTTGTTACATGGATATGTCTGTGATGAAGTTCTGGACCTCTTCAGTTTCAACTATAACCTTGGCCTAGCTAGACCAGAAGTCTCCACTACTTGCAGCTTCTCTCACATATATCTGTCACTATCAATGTCAGAGTCTATCCTGAGTCATCTGCAGATCTGAGCTCAGGTACAAGCTCACAGGATAGTGATGGAGTCAAATCTATTCTTCTACAACTACTAATTCCCTCAGTAGTTCTACAGGAAGTATGGTGTCAGAATAATTATTCAATAAGGTGTATCTACAATGAGAGATGACAGATGATATTGCTCAGCCACAATCTTTTCCCATAGATGCTGGAGAGATCATGATCAACACTACTTATAACATTTTGTTTTCATTTTTATCATTTTTGATTTTATAAAACATCTAAAATGTTATGTGTCATCAAAATCAATTTTCTACTATTTTTCAATTTTTACTAATGATTTTGTGTACAGTATAAATAATTTAAGATGTAATAATTTTTTGTTGGTTAAGTAAGGAATTTGTGAAATGTAACATAACATGATTACTTTAAGCCACTGGGACAAAAAAAACTACAAAGGGAAGAGCATGTTCTCATTTGGTGGGAATGTAGTACATTTTTAAATTTATTGATGCAAAAAATGTTCAAATAGATTGGCTTTGATCTTATTTTTACAATAAATTGCAGCCTTAAGATTTTTTCAGTATTGAAGGTGCAAAAAATGATAATCTAGCCAGACACCTGTGGCTCATGCCTGAAATCCTAGCTACTCAAGAGGCTGAGATCTGAGGATCACAGTTCAAAGCCAGCCCAGGAAGGAAAGTCCGTGAAACTCTTATTTCCAATAAACCACCAGAAAACTGGAAGTGGCATTGTTGCTCAAGTGGTAGAGTGCTAGCCTTGTGGTGAAGAGCTGAGGGACAGGGCTTAGGCCCAGAGTTCAAGCCCCACAATGGACAAAAAAAATAAGATAATCTATGAGAGTTACAAAAGAGATTTCAGGAAAGTTTCTATGGCTGGCTTGACTCAGACTCAATGTCAGCGATACAGGCAAAGATGCAAAATAAAAATTCACATCTCTTTACTTCTCAATTACCCTGACAAGCAATGAGCCTTAATCTAGTGTGTTCCATAGCATTTTCTTTATATAAGTTATATTTAGTTTTCTATGGATATTTTTCCATACAATATGATATTACTGATCAATGTGTTGCAGCTAAACATAAATTTTGCATTTTAAATTCAATTTGAGAGATTACTGCTACATTAATCATAATGCCTGGATAATTAAAGTTGTTAGTTAATAGATATAACTAGCATTTAAATAATATAGTGTTCTAAAAGAATACGCATAACATTTCATTGCTTTATCAGATCTTCATAAGGACTCTATGGCAATTAGAATTTAGTGTCTATATTTTAAAGAAGAACTTGATGCTGGTGACAATAATATAATAAGAATTGTGGTTGAAAGTAGAATGTTTATGAAATCTTGTCTTAATTTACCTGAATGGAAAAAGTAGAATGAAATTCCCTAACCACTGCCCAGTGTTTGAAGATTGTAGCATGCATCCAACATTTGTAATTTCTTGTATTATTTTTCTGAAACATCTATTTCAATATTCAGTCTTAACTGTTTTCATAAACATTGGAAGCACCAACAGAAATTTATAATATATTAATTAGCTGAATATATTTTGAAGGTTTTTATTGTTTACATATTTATTTGTTATTGTAGAGAGCTACAGTTACTTAGGTCAGATGACAAGTACATTTCTTTTTGAACACTGTCATCACTTCCAGTCTCTCTCTGTCTCTGTCTCTGTCTCTCTCTCTGTCTCTGTCTCTCTCTCTCCCTCTCTCCCAGTTTTCCCCCCTTTCCCACCCACAAATTTTATACCTCATTTTCAACATAGTGTATAGTGAGATAGTGAGTATCACTGCTGTATTTGTTTTTTTCCCCACCCATTCTGTGCCTTCCCTATCTTCCCAAAAGCAGATAAACTAACAAACAAGACAAAAAGAAAAAAAAATAAAAGCAGCAACAAAGAAAAATAAACCCTCTTGTTCCATTTCTTAGAACTTATATATATATATTCTTAATATTTATTTATAATATTTATGTATATAAATATTAAGCCTTTGTGATCCTCTCCTGAGAAAATTCTCTTTTATTCTCACTCTGTGTGAATGCCTAGAAACTTGCATAATTTATTATGGCACAGTATATTTACTTAAAAAAAATACTATCCAGTGTGCTTACTTGTAGATTTATAGGCATATTCTAGTTACCACAAATAAGGGAACCCTTGCAATCTATGTTACTTTTGGTCTGGCTTATTTCACTTATTATAATATTTTCCAAGACTTTCAATTTCCTTTCTGATGGATGAGTAGAATTCCATGGTATATGTAAATATACTACATTTTCCTGATTCATTCATTCTTTGATGAGTATCTGGGTTTATTCCATATCTTAACTATGGAAAACAATGCTATAATGAACATGAGTGTGCTGGTAGCTTTAATGTGACTTTGTTAGTGTTGTGTTGAAGGATTTTATAATAGAATAAGTGGTTAATGGCAAAAATTTGAGGTTGATCTATAAATAAAGTCATAATAATGGTTTTAAGAATATATTTGATGTGGGCTGGGAAGGTGGCTCAGTGGTAGAGTGCTTGCCTTGCATGCATGAGGCCCTTGGTTGGATTCCTCAGCACCACATAAGCAAAAAGAAAAATCCGAAAGTGGCGCTGTGTCTCTAGTGGTAGAGCGCTAGCCTTGAGATGAAGAGCTGAGGGACAGCGCCCAGGCCCAGAGTTCAGGCCCCACGACCGGACACCCTCCCCCCCCAAAAAAAGAATATATATGATGTTTAGGGAACAAATATGTGGGTATGCATACATTGCAGTAAAAGGTTTTCAAATGAAGAAGATGTGTTAGTTTCACTTGTTTCCAATAGCTTAGTTGCTATAAAATCTACCATGGTGTTTACTGCGCATTGCATTTTTAGCCTGATTTTAACTAAGTATTCCCAAACACTGACTTCTTGATTCTCCATTGATTTGATTCTTCTTTTCCTTCCCTTAAAAAGTATGCATAAATTTCTGAAAGTTGTGCTTAGTTCTACTATTTAGTCCTCCAAATGTATCATGAAACCTTCACAGGATGGTAAGAGAATATAAAACTGACCTATTTCCAGAGATTGTTTTTGAAGTTCCAGCAGAGTTAAATTAGAAGCAAAGAGAAGAAAATGAAGTTACAATATTTTAGTTCCCCAGAGCCATTCCCAACTGATTATATATTTAATATTATATTATTAAAATTAAATGAAATAGTATAAACTTACAAGTTAAAATTGAGAAATTACCTGTGCCATCAGTAAATAAATCCTTATTTCTACTTTGAGGAATAAACATAACTCCTTTGAGTCACAAATTCCCAGTTCTAATTAGAGTCTTAATAAATAATTCATTGAATTGATCCATAAGGTAGTTCTGTAAATTCTTCCCATTTAAAGTAAAGAAATATCTCTCTTCAGTCTCATTTGTAAATTGAATGATAAAATTATAATATTCCTACAAAATTAGAAATATATCAATCAATAACTGATGTAAATTCCTTTTGAGTTAGTATTACTAAGTCATTTGAACAATTTTCCTTCCAGATGGAATAAATTTCAAGTCAAAATGCAATTCAGATTCAGATCCAGGCACTGGTGGCTCATGCCAGTAATCCTAGCTACTTAAGCGGCTGAGATCAGAGAATTGTGATTCAAATCCAGCAGCAGCAAGAGAGCTCACAAGAGATTTGTTGCCCACTAACTACTACAGAAGCCAGAAATGGAGTTCTGTTTCAAAGTTGTAGGGTCTTAGCTAAGGGACATCACCCACGTCCTGAGTTCAGGCATTAGGACTGGCACCAAACAAAATCAAAACTACAGTTCAAGGCATTGAAAAAATCACAAGTATTACTAATTGAGAAATATTATCAAAAGTATTATTAATTGAATCAATGATTATCCAATAATGGATTTACCATAAATGGCATCAATTAAATGTCTCCAAAGTAAATTCCCTAAATTGTTTTACAAACAATAGCTGCTAAATTTATAATCGGTGTAGAAATGTGTGTATGTATTTACATATCATAAGGAATGTCAATGAAAATGGTTTAGAAGATGGAGAAAGTGAAAGCAATAGAATTGGTCAATTTGACTAAAGTATAATTTATGATTTTATGAAATACCCTGGTGAAACACCATTGTAAAATTAATATAAATGAAAATGATAGATAAACAGAAAAAAAAGACATTCTGTGTTTGGGAGACAGCAAACAGCAAGAGCTAGTGGGACAACCTAAAGGTGAATGAGGGCGATTGTGGTCTAGGTACTTTTATGCATGCATGTTATTAGAACAATGAGACTGAAGTAGGGATGCTGAATCTAACCTGCACCATTTTGTGCTCATGGTTGATGATAGGGTATTGGGTTCAACTGAGGCCATCGTATCTTTATGGTTGAGGCAGGGAATCACACCTTCCAGGTAATGGATGTGCCTGAATTCCTAGTTGCAGCGGTAAGGACTTGGATAATAGGTGACTGGACCTGCCAGTCTTGGGTGGTGAACTCTCAGGATTCCTGTGACCCTGCCCCCTGGCCAGACCTTATCTAGGCGCAGACCAGCTCAGGTGCCATTATGCCATGCCACATGCTTCTGTGTTCATGTCTCCTCTCCTGTCTCCTTGTTCTTCTCTGGTCACCATGGCGTTCACTTCAGCTCTCCATTGAAATTGATTTG
The DNA here is from genome assembly GCF_000151885.1 of Dipodomys ordii. NCBI lineage: Eukaryota > Metazoa > Chordata > Mammalia > Rodentia > Heteromyidae > Dipodomys > Dipodomys ordii. The sequence continues at coordinate 1,811,935 of NW_012267296.1, forward strand.
TTTTTTTGGTATTGTTTTTCTGCTTTTCTTTCCTTTCGTGCTCTCAAAGCTCAGTTTTCTGACAGTGTTAAGTGTATTTTCAGGACTATGGGTCTTTGAGACAAGAGTTTGCCTGCATTTACTGGTCTTTTAATGAAGACTCCCAATTTGCCCTTTCAAACTATTGTTTCTCTATTTCTCACCATATAAGAAGACCTACAGACATATTTTTTAAGGAGAGGTGCAAGTGATGGGAAGAATAACATAGATGATGTGTGTTTGATTAAGATATTTTGCATGCATGTATGGAAATAGCACAATACCCTCTCTATATAACTAGTAAATGCTATTTAAAAATTAATTTTAAAAAAGAAGGAAAAAATTGTTCTCTATTTTTTAACTTTAAAGCATTCCTTAAACTACATTTTACATTTTTGTGGGAGAATTCCTTGACTAGATAAATATTTAAGTAGCTTTCTTTTTAAAACCTTCTGAGAAGCCAGGTGCCTGTGGCTTATGCCTGTAATCCTAGCTACTCAGAAGACTGAGATCTGAGGATCCCAGTTTGAAGCCAGCACAGGCAGAAGAGTCTGTGAGACTCTTATCTCTAATAAACTATTCAGAAAAATCTGGAAGTGGCACTGTGTCTCAAGTGGTAGAGAACTAGTTTTGAGCAAAAAGAAGCCCAAGGACAGAGCCCAGGCCCTGAGTTCAAGTCCCAAGGCCAGCAAAAATAAATAAAATAAAATAAAAAATAAACCTTTTGAGAGTATTTTCTGTCCATACCACATATGTTACTATCCAGTTTTATGTTATTTCTTATTACTGATCAGATTAGGTTCATCTGCAACTATATTACAAACTTCTTAGAAATAATTTTGAATTTTTGCACTCTAAATGCAACCACAATCATAAAAAAATTACATATAAAAAGTTACTGATATTTCCTAAGTGAAGTATTTGTGTTTTATATACTCCTACTGTAAAAGTTGTTCATGTACAGTTTTAGTTGTTGTTAGGTCTGCCTGGGAAAACAGCACCCTTCCCCCCAATCTTACCCCTTCATGAAGGACAGCTCAGTCTTACCAGAAATCACCTGCCTAAAACATGTAATAACCTGTAACTTGGCTGTTAAACATCTTACTATTAGTCAGCAAAAGACCCAAGGCTCTGAAGTCACTTCTTCATCTGCTGTGGCTACATCTCTTCCTCACCTTTTTGGATATAATCTCTCTCCACATTACACCCTACTCTCAAGTGTGGCTCAGCAGTTTAGCTCTCCCAAATAAACTCCTTTCTGCCTGAACCATGTGGCAGTCTTCTTTCAGCAACCCTTACATTTGTGTCCTTGAGATTGTATTTTGTCATCTAAAATCAGAGGTAAGATTGTAGAGAATTCAAATTAATAATGGATTACCAAAGCCTAATATCTGTGTTTCACTATTTATAAGTTCAATAAATGCTAGTTCAGTACCTACTCTGTTACAGATATTGTGTTAAATCCTAGAATGAAAATTTGAAAGCTGGCGATTTGGCTCACTGGTAGAGTCCTTCCCTAGCATGCAAGAGGCCCTGGTTCAATAACTAGCAAAGATAAAACAAAATAAAAACATATGCAAGCATATGACATGATTTTATAAGAACAATTAGTATTTTCTTTAAGATTTCTTACAGTTAGTGGAGAAGAGAAATTGTCTTTGAAGGTTCACGATTAATCTCTATGTCTACATGGAAATCAGTTTGAGGAAGTATGATCAAATAAGTTTAGAAAGTATACTTAAAGGAGAAGGAAGATAATACAGAAAACACATAGAGTGATGTCTCAGAAGTTAAATAAGTAGATAATTATAGAATGAGAAGATGGTTAGGGTACCATATACTATCGTGACATTATGAGAAAAGAAAAATGAAAATGGAATTATTCATTTATTTTGCAATTAGATTTTCATCGATGATATTAGTGAAAGCAGTTTAATTGAAATGGTGAGGTCAGAAATGCCTCTACAGTGGTCTTAGAAAGAAGCAGTGGTTTTTTTCTTCTTGAGAAAATGGGCAAACAACGTTCATTGTAATGCAACATGTGTACTACAAATAACATGAATGTTGTTATGTACACTCTTGTAAAGTAATACATCTAATCCAGAGAACAATAGCATATATCCCACTCAATATGGTGTCCTATAACATATAGGAAAATTATAAAGAATATACTGCATTACAGCCAAGCATTTAGTAAGCATACAATGACTCTTAGATATTAATACTAGCAGCATTAAATACAATATTAATAATTTTATTATGGCATTTCAGGTAAATATAAATAATGCATTAATTAATTTATTTTTTTCATATGACTAGATGAACATTTTATGTAATTATCCAAAATGCCACTTCTGACTTTTATTCTATTTTACCAAGATTCAATCAGGAAAATCCTGAGAGATAACAACAAATATGTAACATTCAGAATGTTAATTAAAATAATTGGTTTAGTCTTGATTAAAGAAATTGAGTTGTTAAATCATAAAATGTTCCACATTGATTATTACTAATCCTATTTTACATAGCCTTTAACAGAGTAAAGTCATAATGGAATAATATTCATTTTCAGAAGGTCATCCTCAAAATTATGGCTATTTTTATTAGTACAGATATCAAAAATCATTTTTCAAGTTTTCTTATTTAGAATAAAACTTCAAACTACTTAAGAGTACTTTTGGTTGCATTGCAAATCTTCAGTATAACTCTATAGTTAAGGAAATTACTATTCTATGTTATTAGGAACTGTGAAAACATTCTTTGTGAAAGAAAGACTGAAGTTAAAAATAAAATTGGACCAAGGCACTTATGGTTCATGTCTGTAATCCAAGCTATTGAGGAGGCTGAAATACAAAGGGTGATGGTTGGAGGCCTGCCCGAACAAAAATGTCCACAAGACTCCATCTGCAAAATAACCGCAGTAAAAAGGTTGACTAGAGATATGTCTCAAGAGGTGGAACACCAGTACCACAAGCATATTGAGAAAATATAAAGCTGTGAGTTCAATCTCTGATACTGACAAACAAACAAAAAATCTTGGGTATGAAATATATTTGATCTAGAGTTCACTACCTTGTTCTTATCAAATGGTTCTCATATTCCTTGTTATTAATATATAGCAATTGTATCTTTATGAAATAAAATATTGCATTTTGTGCCTAAATTTGGTACCTAAAGTACAATTTAATCACTAGTCATTACCATTATATGAAAAAATCTGACATCCTATAAGATTCTTATGATTTATCACCAATGTCATATTTGTATAAAACACTGTAGTAAATTATTGACTTAAATTATTCGTGCACATCAGTATTAACTTTATTAACTCGGCTGTTTTGATATACTTTTTTCTCATTTATAAAGATAGGTTTAAAAATCTGTTGCTAATGTTTTCTGGATGAGGAGAGAGGTAAATGGAATGAGGCATACTAAATTATAGTATATTATTTGCCATGTTATGGTGTTAACAATATTTGAGGAAATTAATATCTGATACTTCATTGAAGATACATAGGAGTTGGGTGCATGGCTCATGCCTACAATTTTAGCTACTCTGGATGCTGAGATCTAGCAGTTTACTGCTTGAAGCCAGTATGGGCATAAAAGTCCCTAAAACTTTATCACCATAATAACCAGCAAAAGATTGATTTGGAGATGTGGCTTAAGTAATTGAGCAAAGGGAATAAACATGAAAATTTTGAGTTCAATACCTAGTACCAACTAAATAGTATAATGTAATATAAGTGTCAACATAGAAAAAAAGTCCAAAATTTGATCATTGTATTATTATTGTTGTTGTTGTTAGCTAGTGGTCCGGGATCCTGGGCAGTGTCCCTTAGCTTATTTTCCTCAAACTTAATGCTCTACCACTTGAGCCAAAGCTCCATATCCATGTTTTGGTGGTTAATTAGAGAATACTCACAGACTTTTCTGTTCAGGCTGGCTTTGAGCCATGATCTTCAGATCTCAGATTCCTGAGGATTACATACATGAGTTACTGGTGCCTGACTACTGTTAATATTTTTGAATATTTTGATCCACTTTTCTTTCAAATCTGTCTCTTACTTTATATAAAGAGATGTATGCATAGATATACTACTATCTATAGATACATATATAAAACTGTTATCCATATAAACATACATATGTATGTGTCATCATTAAAATCTTAGTGTTATTTTTTCTAATGATATTAAGTGAATTCTTGTACAACACAGATCTGGGGCATGTAATTATTGCTGTTATGCTTAATTTTTTCCCCATAAATTGCTGTTCTATGACATTGGAAATTAAACAGTAAAAATATTTTGAGGTAAATATATATGCTTGAATATTATATTCTATTGCTGCTACAGCCAATTATTTCAACCTTACCAACTTAAATAATACAAATTTGTTATGTTAAGTTCGAGTGGGAATAAATGCTTAATAACATTCACTACGCTATAATCAAGGCACTAGTAGAACTGCATTCCTTCTGAAGGTTTTAGAGGTGAATCTATTTCTTTGACTTTCCAGTCTCTACTGGCTATATGCATTTTCTGGCTGGTGGTCTCATATCACTTTCACATTTGCTTCCACATGTGCTTTCTTGTCTTTAAGTTGGACTCTTACAGATCATTATAATTATATTGAGCCCCTTCCTTCTAAGATAGTGTGCCCATCTTAGAAATCATAATGCAATCACTTCTGTAAATCTCTTTTCTATTTAGCAAAACATATATACAGATTTTAGGGATTACAATGTGAACATCTGCATATGACAGCTTATTAAGTATTTTATAGCTGATAAAATTCTACTGATTAGTAAATCAATATAGTCAATTTACATAACCTATTTCAATGTCCATATTCTGATAGAATTGACATAAGGTTAGGAAGTTTAAGACATTAATACTTTCAAGCTTCAGTTGTTCTTGACAATTGACTCACAAGTTACAAATGAATCATGCTCATTATTAGTAATACTCATCTTTACGTGAACACAAATATTTCTTTTCTTTATTTATTTTTTATTTGTGAACATACTGTACAGAGGGGTTACAATTACATGGGCAGGATAATGCGTACATTTCTTACCAAGCATTGCAGCCTCCTCCTTTGGTTTACCCTTCACATCCCTTCCCAGCCTCCCCCCTCCCCCCATCCCAACCCTTCTCCTCCCCCCTCTTCCCCCCCCCGACCGACGTTGTAAAGCTCGTTTTGGACATGACAACTTATACTTCTTGTTGTTGCATCAGGTCCACCTGTATCCTTAAACAACTGTTTTTTCCCCCTCTCCTCCACAAGTTATACTGACATCAAATATAGTGAAAGCAGGGGTTATACTGTGGGGGAGGGACATACAAAGCAACAAAGAGGTAGTCTTATAAATGCGTTAGAAACACATGCATGAAAGAAAAAACATTAAAATACATGTCTAAGGGTTCATTTTCCTGACATCACATTATCTGACCTTTTCCGCTTAACTCATACATATACTAGATATTGCAAATAAGGGAAATCATGGGACCTATGTTTCTTTGGGCCTGGCTTACTTCACTTAATATAGTTTTTTCCAAGTTTTTCCATTTCCTAACAAATGGGGCAATGTCATTCTTTCTGATGGAGGCATAGAATTCCATTGTGTATAGATACCACATTTTCTTGATCCATTCATCTACTGAGGGGCATCTGGGTTGGTTCCATATCTTAGCTATGGTTAATAATGCTTCAATGAACATAGTTCTGCTGGTAGCTTTAGTGTGGTCTTGTTTGTAAACATTTGGGTAAATGCCCAAAAGTGGGATTGCTGGGTCATAGGGGAGCTCTATGTGAAGTCTTTTGAGGAACCTCCATACTGCTTTCCAAAGTGGTTGAACAAGTTTACATTCCCACCAACAATGAAGTAAGGTTCCTTTTTGTCCACATCCCCTCCAGCATCTGTTGTTGTTAGAGTTCTTGATTTTTGCCGTTCTAACTGGAGGAAGGGGGAACCCAAAGGTGTTTTGATTTGCATTTCTTTTATGGCTAGGGATGTTGAACATTTCTTCATGTGTCTATTGGCCATCCTTCTTTCTTCTTCAGAGAAGTTTCTCTTTAAGTCTTTCGCCCACTTGTTTATTGGGCAGTTGTTTCTTTGAGGATTTGTTGTTGGGGGGTTTAATTTTTTGAGTTCCAAGTATATTTTAGATATGAGACCCTTGTCTGTTGTATGGCTAGTAAAGATCTTCTCCCAATCCGTGGGCTTTCTATTGATTTTGCTAGCTATGTCATTTGCCCTCCAGAAGCTCTACAAGTTTATGCAGTCCCATTTGTCCAACCTTATTTCTAATAGCAAACAAATTAACCTTTAGCCTTTTGTTGTTATATGTATTTTCAATTAATTCATTGCACTATCCTTTTGGCCACAATTATCCAAAGTGTATTTCAGAAATTTTTGTTAATACTTTATTCAGTTACTTGGTCTGGGGTTTTCTTTTTCTTTTTGTCTGTCGTGGGGCTTGAACTCTGGGCTTGGGCGCTGTCCCTGCGCTCTTCAGCGCAAGGCGAGTGTCGTCACTTCCGGTTTTCTAGTGGTTTATTGGAGATAAGAGTCTCCCTGACTTTCCTGCCCTGGCTGGCTTTGAACCGCTATCCTCAGATCTCAGCCTCCTGAATAACTAGGATTACAGGCATGAGCCACCAGCGCCAAGCTGCGCCCGGCTTTGGTCTGGGGTTTTCTTATCTTACAGAGCAAAATAGTTTTTTTGAATAGTAAAAAAGTGTATAAAAGTATTCAACTTTTTTTCAAGAGGAGGAGAGATTTGCTTTTCTCTTTCTTTTAAATGACTTCAATTGGATCTTCTTTTATCTGTTGTCTATCAATTTCAAAGGTCATGAGTAAGGCCAGGCTGAAGAGTCAGTATTCTCAAATGACTTAAAAATGGACTAAATAGTTTTCAATCAAAAGCAGTAAAGGTCACAGAGAAAATCAGTTTAGTAAATCTTACCTAGTTTCTAAGTACACAAAGTAAAACATTCCATATAATACAGTGTGGAAATTTTATCTATGAAAGTGGTCAAAATATTAGAATATATCTTTGGAGTATTGAAACTGATGGTCATGGATTTTTTTTCAAGAAAGGCTGTCATTAATGTTTTCAGACAAATCACTGCCACATTATCTCTTGTTTTCTCACACTTATTATATTAAAACAAATTATTTGCTTCAAAATCCTGTGATTTGTGCTTTTTTCACATGTTTTGTTGGAAAATGGAGATAGAAGACAGTAACTTTAATGACTGTTACATTTATAATCTGAAAGCCTATATACTTTGGTCTAAAAAATAAATTAAGAATTAAATAAATTACTATCTCTCATAACTTAGTCCTAGTCAACTTGGCACAATCTGTGCAACTCTAATCCAATAAAATATGAAATCAGAAATACCTCAAGAAGGCTGCTAACTGTGATCTTCTCTAGCTGACTTCTACTGTACTGGAAGAATCTGTGAAAATAAGAATTCTAAATAGACTTATAACTTGCTGGTTATTATCATATTTATTTAGACTGTCAAATATTGCACAAATTTTCAAGTAAGTTTTAAGCTAGTAATCAGGTGTAGCTCAAATATATGTTAAAAGCAATTATTCTGAGCTGGGCTCAGAATATTTTAATGTTCTTTCTGGTATTGAGCATAAGTGGGAAGCAATAATTTTCTTCCTGTGAATTACCCTGTTGTAGTGTGAGATGAGCATTTTAGGAAATATTATAGGAAGTTGGGCTTCATTCTCCCTAGATCTATTATACTTCAGTTAATTCATTTATAATCAGTTGTGTGCCACTCAATGTGCTTAATTCTAGATATATAGGCACATCCCAGTTCTGACTAATGAGGAAAACTGTTAGTCCTGTGTTTCCCTGGGTCTGGCTTACTTCACTGAATATAATTTTTCTAAGTCTGTCCATTTTCTTATGAATGGTACAACATCACTCTTCCTAGTGAATGAGTAGAATTCCACATTTTCTTGATCCTTTCATCCATTAAGGGGCATCTGGGTTGATTCCATATCTTGACTATGATAATAATGCTGCAATATGTATGATTGTGCTGGTAGCTTTAGAGTATCCTTATTTGTGCTATATTGAATAAATATCCAGGAGTGGAATTTCTGGGTCATAAGGTAGCTTTATGTTTAGTTTTAGAGGGACTACAAGACTGCTTTCTAAAGTGTTTGAACAAGCTTGCATTCCCACAAACAGTGTAATAGAATTCCCTATTGGCCACATCCCCACCAGCATTTGCTATTGTTAATTTTCTTAATATTGGCCATTCAGTTGGGGTGAGGTGTAATTGCAGTGTTGTTTTGACTTATATTTCATTTATGGCCAGAGATGTTGAACATTTTTCCATGTCTTTATTGTCCATTCTTACTTCTTTTTCTTAGAAGTCTCTCTTTAAATCATTACCCCATTTATTAATTGGGTTATTGTTTCTTTTGAAAGTTTAAATAGAAATTTTCCCATTCTTTTTTCAGAAATCAGATTCATGACTTATCCCATCAGTACACTTATAATTTTATTTTATTTATTTACTAGATAATTTCTAGGCAAGTTTAACTGGAAGAAATGTATATATTAAACAAAATAAAGTTCATATATACTACGACAAGAAGTCTAGATGAATGAGCTATAAGCATATAAATGTAAGATGAAATAAGCAAAATATGTGCTATACATGTGTTCTAATCCCTTCTAAGAGGTTCACAAATTTAACTCAGTATTTTAATAGCAAAAGTGGAAAGAGAAAAACAATTTTAAAATCATTTAAAAGTATTAACTGAGTTCCATGAAAATACTTTTGTAAAAGTCTTGAACTGAGGCTATAGTGAAATTTCTTTTGTAAGTCTTCACAAAGAGAATGCTGTGTGATGTAGGGAATACCATAGCCTGTGGGGAGCCGGCACGAAGGCGCCACCCACTTCCTTGCAGTTTTGAGGTAACTCCATATTAGGCAGTGCTTGGCAGGATGGTGGGTCCTGGGCTTTGCGCATGCTCGAGCCAGGTAGAGTCCCCAGCCAATCCCGTGGCACCTGGTGATGGTGAAAGGCAGACGACCAATGGGAAAAACGGTTCCTATTCCCTATATAAGCAGCCATGTTTTGGGTACACGCGCTCTCGCGCTCAAGCTCTCCCATCAATTCAAAGGCTCTCCAATAAAGCGTGATCTGAGAAGACTCCTGGTGTGGTGGTCGTTCTTCCTCGCTGGCCGAGAAGGCGTTCGCCGCAA
>NW_012267296.1:1826329-1855626 GCF_000151885.1 Dipodomys ordii
ATACGTGGTCTGCCTATGGTTGGTCTGTCGCCTTCGAGCCCAAACCAGAAGGGACAAGGTTGTTATCTCGCAAGCATTAGCCGCCTTGGAGAGTGGATCCTCACCCCAAATCTGGCTGTCGGCCCTGAGAGGCAGTTAAGCCTTACCATTCTGCATAGCCTTAGCACCCCGAGGGATCAGGGGATCCCATTGCACCGGGACAGGTATGCAACTTGCAATTTGGGACAGGGTGCGAGGCAAGTGCACTGCACTTGAGGAGGACCATCTCCTCAAGAAGAGCATGTTGGGTTGCAAGTGGGTTGATGCCCAAGATCCCACCTCTGCAAAAAAGGCATCGGACGGGCCTGGTCATGACTGGGGAAGGCGCGCCCCTCAGGCGAAGACCAGTGCAAGGTCCTCTCATTCATGTTTTAGACAGAGGCCCAACCTCTACTCTTACCTGTTGCCAAAAAACAAAAAGGGGGAACTGTGGGGAGCCGGTGCGAAGGCGCCGCCCACTTCCTTGCAGTTTTGAGGTAACTCCATATTAGGCAGTGCTTGGCAGGACGGTGGGTCCTGGGCTTTGCGCATGCGCGAGCCAGGTAGAGTCCCCAGCCAATCCCGTGGCACCTGGTGACGGCGAAAGGCAGACGACCAATGGGAAAAACGGTTCTTATTCCCTATATAAGCAGCCATGTTTTGGGTACACGCGCTCTCGCGCTCAAGCTCTCCCATCAATTCAAAGGCTCTCCAATAAAGCGTGATCTGAGAAGACTCCTGGTGTGGTGGTCGTTCTTCCTCGCTGGCCGAGAAGGCGTTCGCCGCAATAGCCAACAATACTCTCCCAGTAAATAAAATGACGAATGTCACAGGACAGTTTCTGACAATGTTCTTCTCTGTAGGTTAAGCACATTGTCTCGAAGATGAATATATGGAAAACAATTATTTGAGAAAGCAAAATGTGTTGGCCTTATCAACAGTTCTCTGATTAGCTTCCTCTATAGAAAGATTCTAAGGTATGGTCAGTTTGGATATGACACGTCCTACAATATCAAAAACTATCCAAAAACCCCAAAATGTGCACTTTTAAAAATTGTACAAAACCCTATATAACTCATGGTGGCAATAGGATTAAGTACCTAACATTCAAATACCTGTAAAAATCAGGCTATTTCATTTTCTTCAGTTTACTTTCATTGAATTTTTCTCAGCTATCCTTTCTTCAAATTCTTACATTAATATTACTTTTTTCTCTTTTCATTTAAGACTACATAGTTGTAACAGTATATTTTACACATAATGAAATGCTGTTTTCCTGTGTTTCTGTTTCATCCAATTCTACATAGGATAGTGAAAGAAACACAGAGACAGCAAGGGATTATTATTTATAATTAAGTCTTCTGTTAATGGACTATTTAAGAGGTAATGGACATTCTAATACTTGAAACTCATGAGTCATTTTCTACTCAAATTATTACCAACAGTTACAGTCTAAATAATGATGACATTTTAATATTTTTTTCATTTGCCTCTTAAGCAAAAGTTCTGTATGAGTTTTGCAAAGCGTATTTTCTGATTGCTAAGACTAGGGTTACATTTATATATTTATACCAGTCTTTCTTAACATATTACTTATTCAAGTATTTTGATAATTCACAGAGAATAGTTGAAATGTCATATAGATTGATACTTCTTCCTTTCCTTCTGTCCTTCCTTCCATTCATTTTTACTTCATTTCTTCTCCCTTCCTTCCTTCCTTTTTTTTTTTTTGTTTCTGAAAATTTGTCTTAAAACATCCAGCCTGCTAGACAGGTGCATTCTTAAGTTGATTTAAGCCCTAAAACTTTCTGGTGTGCTTATTCCAGAATATTTATACATGTTGTAGAGGATGACATTATTTTACTATAAAAGTATTTGAGAATGAAAAAGAATGAGAAAACAATCTTGTATATTAATGAGCATAGTAAACTGAAGTTTCTGACAGATTTTCAATGTGCATGTGTTTATGTAGGTTTTATATTTCTGAGCTGGGTACAGTTTTACAGGTTGACCTAGAAATTTTCACTGCATAATCAATATGAAATTCTTTTTAGGTTTAACTTTTCCCCTAATATATTGATAATATTAGAGAAAAGCAGTGTCTTCAACAAATCTTACACTAGAACTGACTGCATTTTGAAGAATGGATGCACAGTATATTTTTCAGAAATTACTACCTAAATTATGAATATACTTAATTGATTTTTCCCATTATTTGAGAGATCATATTCAAGTTTATCTTCCATTTAAGTAACCAGTGTATTTTTTTCTATCCCATTTTTATATGATATGGCACCGGCCTTAACTGAGAACTCAGTACTAGCTGGCACCCTGATTATTTATTTTCTATGATATTAATTATAGGATAAACCTTCAGCCAAATAAACTACCAGACACTGACTAGTGATACTTACGTTGTCCTTCACATATTTTAAATTTTGATATGGTGTATGATATTTTCTCAAATAAGTTAGTTGATACTTATAAAGATGTAATAAACTCTAGAGAATAAGTCATTACATAGTATATCAATCAACAAATATTTGAGTCTGCATGCAGTTAATAAATTTGAACATCTTCAAATATTCTTTTATTATCTATATGGAGTTGTATATAGAAAGTGCCATTCAACAAACAGTATAGGAATACAAGCATCTTGATCAATCTCACCCTTTGCACATTCTCACCCCTCCTTCCCAACAGGGTTTGCCCAAACTTTCTTTCTTTCTTTCTTTCTTCACTTCCTTCCTTCCTTCTTTCTTTCCTCCCTTCTTCTTTCTTTCTTTCCTTCCTTCTTTCTTTCTTTCTATTGTCAAGGTAATGTACAGAGGGGTTACTGTTACATAAGTAAGGTCATAAGTACATTTCTTGTCACACTTGTTTTGCAGATATGCATTGAATTGTTGATTGCATTTTTCCTTTTCTCCTTTCTTTAGTCTTCTAGACCCTTCCCCGTGACCCCAATCCATTCATTTCAAGTATCCATTTTCTAATGTTTGTTTGGTTAACCTTTGATTTACAATTACAATGTTGAATTTTCCCTTGAATCTACCTTATTGTTGTTAATACATTTGTATATATTTATGTACGTCCCAAACTATTGACCTATATATACATGTAAATATGTAGACACACACACACACACACACACACACACACACACATATATATATATATATATATATATATATACATATATATACGTGTATATTGGAACCTTTGTCTCTCTGGGCCTCACTTATTTTACTTAATATAATTTTTCCAGGTCCTTCCAGGCCTTCATATTGATACAATATCATTCTTTCTAATAGATGTGTGACTAGTAACATGCTCTGTTGAACATTTTTTTGAATTATCATATCACCATAAGAAATGACCAATAATGAACTAGGTGCAATTTAGCTCTAAGATTCTCTGTATGAACATCATTTTACAAGCAATTATTGTGGATGAAAGCACAATATTATGGTTCTAGTATGCTGTATTAACTAATCGATACAAGAAAAATATTTTGAGAAGGGCTTTTGCTTTCTGGCATTGTATACTTTATCATTGTATACTTTATCAAGCAAAATGAACATCAGTAAGAGATATGTGAAAGCCAAAGTGACTGATTTGGACATTAGCTTTACTTGTCATTTCCAGTAGGGAGCATTAAACTTAAATGTAAACACATTCTGAGTAGCCGAGCATTTGAAATAAGTCAGCCACGCTTAGGGTGTGGAACTGCAAATTTTGACTCTACTAGTAGAAAAGTACTGTAAAATCAGATAAAATCCACTACTTAGAACATTTTACAGTATAAAGACAGAATCTTCCATTAAAAAATGAAGACAAAGACGGGCACTAGTGGCTCATGCCTGTAATCTTAGCTACTCAGGAGGCTGAAAACTCAGGATGGTGGTTCAAAGGCACCTGGGGAAAGAAAGTCCATGAGATTCTTATCTACAATTAACCCCCAGAAACTGTATCTCAAGTGGTAGAGCACTCACCTTGAGCTGAAGAGCTCAGGGACAGTGCCCAGGCCAAAAGATCGAGCCCCACAAAAGACCAAAAAAAGAAAGAAAGAAAGAAAGAAAAAGAGACAGATACACATAAAAGTAGACCACTTGCCAGGTGCCATTGGCTCATGCCTGTAATCCTAGTTACTCAGGGGGCTGAGATCTGAGGATCGCCTTTTGAAGCCAGCCCAGGCAGGAAAGTCCGTTGAGACTCTTATGTCCAATAAACCACCAAAAAACCGGAAGTTACGCTGTGGTTCAAGTGGTAGAGTGTTAGCTTTGACCTGAGGAGCTCAGGGACAACGCTCAGACCCAGAGTTCAAGCCCCATGACCGACCCACCTCCCCTCAAAGAAGTAGCCCATTTGAAATGCTGACTTAGAAAATTGATGAAATATTTGGCATAAAAAGCCATGGTATAATAAACGAGATCATAAGATTGTGCTCTCTAGTGATTTATATTCAGAAGGAAAACCTTGCTGGAATGGCTTTTTTTATTATTTTATTTTATTTGTGAACATACTGTACAGAGGGGTTACAATTACATGGGCAGGATAATGCATACATTTCTTACCAAGCATTGCAGCCTCCTCCTTTGTTTACCCTTCACATCCCTTCCCAGCTTCCCCCCTCCCCCCACCCAATCCTTCCCTCCCCCCCACCGACATTCTAAAGCTCGTTTTTGACATGATAATTTGTACTTCTCATTGTTGCAACAGGTCCACCTGAATCCTTAAACGACTTGTTTTTCCCCCTCTCCTCCACAAGTTATACTGACATCAAATATAGTGAAAGCGGGGGTTATACTGTGGGGGAGGGACATACAAAGCAACAAAGAAATAATCTTATAAATGTGTTAGAAACACATGCATGAAAGAAAAAAACATTAAAATACATATCTAAGGGTTCATTTTCCTAGCATCACATTATCTGACCTTTTCTGCTTGACTCATACATATACTAGATATTGCAAATAAGGGAACCATTGGACCTGTGTTTCTTTGGGCCTGGCTTACTTCACTTAATATAATTTTTTTCCAAGTTTTTGCATTTCCTAACAAATGGGGCAACTTCTCTGAAGAAGAAAGAAGGATGGCCAATAGACACATGAAGAAATGCTCAACATCCCTAGCCATAAAAGAAATGCAAATCAAAACAACATTGAGATACCACCTCACTCCAGTTAGAATGGCAAAAATCAAGAACTCTAACAACAACAGATGCTGGAGGGGATGTGGACAGAAGGGAACCTTACTTCATTGTTGGTGGGAATGTAAACTTGTTCAACCACTTTGGAAAGCAGTATGGAGGTTCCTCAAAAGACTTCACATAGAGCTCCCCTATGACCCAGCAATCCCACTTTTGGGCATTTACCCAAATGTTCACAAACCAGACCACACTAAAGCTACCAGCACAGCTATGTTTATTGCAGCATTATTTACCATAGGTAAGATATGGAACCAACCCAGATGTCCCTCAGTAGATGAATGGATCAAGAAAATGTGGTATATATACACAATGGAATTCTATGTCTCCATCAGAAAGAATGACATTGCGCCATTTGTTAGGAAATTGAAAGACTTGGAAAAATTATATTAAGTGAGGTAATTGAGGCCCAAAGAAATGTAGGACCCATGGTTTCCCTTATTTGCAATTACTATTATATGTCAGAGACAAGCAGAAATGGTCAGATAAGTTGATGTTAGGCGAAATGAACTTCAAGATAAGGACTCAATTTTTTTTTCTTTCTTGTGATTGTTTCTAACATATTTATAAGATGATTTTTTGTTGCTTTATATGTCCCCACACACGGTAAAACCCTTGTTTTCACTGTATTTTATGTTGATATAATTTGTGTAGGGGAAGGGAAAAAAACAAATTGTTTAAATACAGATACAGGTGGACCCATTACAACAATGAGATGTACAAAACATTAGGTCGAAAAAATAACTTTACAGCTTTGGCGAGAGTGGTGGAAAGGGAGGAGTGGGGGTGGGGGGGAAGATGATAAGGGATGGGAAGGGGAAACAAAGGAGGAGGCAACAATGCTTGATGAGAAATGTACTCATTACCTTGCCCATGTAATTGTAACCCCTCTGTATGGCATTTTCACACACACAAAAAAAAACAACAATATGTACTTTAGCAATCCTATAGAATCAAAACTTTTTAAATAAAAAATCATTAATAATAACTATTTTAAATCTATAAATACTATTTTACCTCTCTTATACTGTTGAGTGAAATTATAGGTTAACTCAGAGGACCAAAGTCATCAAGTAATTGCTCGTCTGTATTCCAGTTGACATTTGTTTGACTCTAAATGCATAATCACCTATGACTATTCATACTGTGTTGGGTGGATCTGAATTTGAATGCACAGTTAGGAACTTTCTGAGTCCACAGGATTACCTTCATAGTCTGTCAAATTTTCTGAAATTATATAATCTTTTATACATTTTAAAGGTTGTCACAAAATTCATATTAAAATATTAATTCCAGAATACTAGTCATTCAATGAAACATGTTATTAGTTGTCAGACATGTACCATAAAATTATAAAAGTGTATGGGACAAATTTCTTTTTTTCTTTTTTTTTATTGTGAAAATACTGTACAGAGGGGTTTAATTTTTTGAGTTCCAAGTATATTTTAGATATGAGACCCTTGTCTGTTGTATGGCTAGTAAAGATCTTCTCCCAATCCGTGGGCTTTCTATTGATCTTGCTAGCTATGTCATTTGCCCTGCAGAAGCTCTGCAACTTTATGCAATCCCATTTGTCCAACCTTTCTTTGATTTGTTGTGTTTCCGGGTCTCTATTCAAAAAATTTCGGCCTGAGCCAAGGAGACCTAGGGTTTCTCCTATTCCATGCTGTAATGTTTTCAGAGTGTCTGCTTTGACTTCAAGGTCTTTGATCCATTTGGAGTTGATTCTGGTGCAGGGTGATATATAAGGATCTAGCTTTAGTTTTCTACATGTAGTTAACCAATTTTGCCAGCACCATTTACTGAAGAGGCTGTCTTTGTTCCATTCTATTGTTTTAGCTCCCTTATCAAAGATTAGATGGCTATAGGTCTGTAGGTTCATTTCTTATAAGAAAATCAAAGTCTGAATACTTTAAACATTAACCTTAATAAGGAAAATAAGTAAAAACTAAATTTTTTAGTGATATTTTACTCTAATATTTCCTTATAATAATATATAATATATATATTATATAATATATAATATATAATAATATATATAATATAATATATAGTAATATATATTTTACAAATAATATTTTCTTTTCTCTCCTTTTTTTACTTCCTTTCTTTTTTCTTTCTTTCCTTCTTTTATTTTAATTTGGTACAGATCTTAGGGCTTGAACTCAGGATCTGGGTGCTGTCTCCAAGTTTTTGCTCAATGTTAGAGTTCTATCACTTGACCCACAGCTCCATTTCTGTCTTTTTGATGATTAATTTGAGGTAAATGTCTCAGGAACTTTCCTGCCTGGACTGGTTTTGAACCTCCATCCTCAGATTTCAACTTCCTGACTAGCTAGGATTATAGGTGTATGGCAGTATTTTTCTTGTTTAACAGTTTTTGTGATAGTGTAGCCTAAGCATATAAGAAACTATTTCATGTACATAAGAACTCCAAACAATCAGGGATTTTTTTTCTCTTTTAGCCTTTTTAACAGGAATAAAATGGTTCCTTATGCCTCATAGTATCACTTATCCATATTGGTTATGATAAATTTTGAAGAGAAATTGAATTCCATTCTACACATAGTTATATTCTCTAAAAACCAGTGGCCACACACTAATGAACTTCATAGTAATATGAGCCTTTTACTCTTCATTACAAAGCTTGAATTCATAATTTTAATCATGTATTATTATGCATTTGTGTTGTTTGTCTACACAAGTAATAAACAAAATATAATTACAGAAAAGCAGTAGGACAGAAAATATAGTTGCAATTTCTACAGAGATATAAACAGAAATGCTAATTTTACTATAAGAAAGTAAATCCCACTGAGACTGGGAAACAAAAGAAATAGGTTCTAAGTAACAAGATCTTTATATCTCACTCTTACTATTTGTATCATGTCAAATCATGTTATTCATCTGCTCAAAACACCCCCAGTAATTCCCATCTCAATCAGCTTAATAGTCAAAGCAGGGCTTTATACTTCCTTGAATTCCAATTCTCAAGCTTGTTGGATAACTCTAGTCCCTCAATATTGTCTTCTTTACTCATTTTCCAAGGCAACTTTCAAGCAGTAGTATTTACTTTCACTTGGAGTTGAAGTGCTCTTTCCCCAATTATTCATGTACTTTACTCCATTGTGTCCAGATAATGATGTCAAAACCTCAGGAAATTTTCACTGATCAGACAATACAAAATTACGCCCGTAATTTCTCTTTGTTGTTTCACTTTGTTCTTGACACTTAATTACTGTCTAATACACTATAGCATTCACTTATTCTTTTTTCTTATATACCTTTTTCACCACATACAGCCAAGCTATTTGAAGGTAGATTTTTTTTCTCTTTCTGGACTGGTATTTGTCTAGTACATATAAAAATATGAGATCTGTAGTAAGGAATCATAAGTGGCCTGTTATATAAATGAGTGAGGATGGATAATAAACATGTAGGAAAATAACCTTGTTCCACTGATACTGTGTGAACTTCATTTGCTCTTAGCTAACTATATGTAATATGTTTAAATAAAATTAATATATGCTACCATTTCTTTTCATTTATTTTTTTACCCTCCAAAAATATAATGTGATGTATATCTTCAAGCACTTGATTTGCATTTTCCATGGCAGCTCAAACTGAAATTTTGCAAAGGGAAAGAAAAGATTATAAGCAAATGTGTGGTTGAAACCCAAAATATCAATAGCATTTCAATGCTCTTTGGTAGGGCACAATATAACAAGAAACTCAATGTCAGTGTATAGAAGCATTTCCTTTCCTACATATAACACAACCCCAAGAATACATTCTCTCATAAGTTTGAAATTTGAAGATTATTCAAATTGTAAATGGAGTTTCCAGGAAATTATTGGTATGTTTGGCATTGAGGAGACAAAATAGAGTGTTCTCCTATAAAACAAAAGAGGTCTGTGAGATCTGATCCTGGATCTATGATTTTTATTATTTTAACTTCCACTATAGACTTTATATGCAATATTTATTTAGCAATATATCTTAAGCTGAAAGGTACTGGTAAGTGGTAAGTACAGTAAAATTAATTTATAAGCACTTTAAACAGAAGCAAGCTTTTTAATCACTAAGCTCTTATAAAATCCTTCAGCATAAACTAACAATATCATTGACAACCTGTAAAATACTAATTCATTTTGGAAAAATAGCATCATCTAGATTTTAAATAAATAGCTTCTTGATTTATCTCTGAAACTTCACCTTGTATTAGTCATATCGCTTAAAAATATTGCTTAATGTATTTGTGAGAGAGGATAGAACATTTGAACAATATGAATTAGTACATTCAAATATTATTAAAATAGTGTAATTTGAATTAAATTTATTTATGATAAAATTTTATGCCATCCATCACTAAAAACTGCTTCATTTTATGAAATGAGCAGCTACTATTCAGTCTATATACCAAGTGACAACATATGGACAGGCTGCAGTGTGTGTATCAAACTTGTTCCATATTCTTGAGCCTGGAAAACTTCTGTTTGCACATTTACTCATGTGACAGAAAAAAACAAATCACAGTGGGAAATTTCCTAAAAAATTCTTCCAATTATAAGTTGATTTCAAATACTTAATCATTGATTTTTTTGGGTTTTATGTTTTAATAGCTTTACCAGTAGAATATTTAATAGTAAATTGCCTGTCACTTTAAATAAAATGTGCAAAATGAGATTATAACAAATAGTAGATTTCTTTAAATCAAGAATTTAAAACATATGATTTTAACTATGAATCAATGATGTCTGTAAAGTTTCACTTCTTTTCTGGTTTTACCTGGCACATTTTAAAATTTCCTTTTCCTTTTTCTTTTTAATGTGTTTTTTTATTGTAAAGGTGATGAACAGGGGGGTTGCAGTTACATAAGTAAGGTAATGAGTACACTTCTATTTATTTATTTATTTCAGTCATGAGGCCTGAACTCTGGGCCTAGGTACTGTCTCTCAGCTCTTCAGCTCAAGGCTAGCACTGTACCACTTGAGCCACAGTGCCACTTCTGGCTTTTTCTGCTTATAGTGCTGAGGAATCGAACCCAAGGCCTCACTCATGCAAGGCAAGCACTCTACCACTGAACCATTTTCCCAGCCTATGAGTAAATTTCTTTTAAATACTGTGACCCTCTTCTTCACTAACCTAAGTAGTCAGTGTATATTAGAGTGAGGTTTGAGATAGACTGTAATAATTATACTGAAAACATACTTTTAGAAATAATGCTGTCACTGAAAAGGAAGAATGATTACTCTCTTAACCATTCAACCAACACTCAGTGAAATATATTGTAATCCAAAATATAGTTACACCTTCAATAATCTCATGTTCTTTGAGGATTTGTATGTAAAACATATCCTATACTGAGAATATATTATTCTAAATGAAATTATGGAGATAATTTTGAGTTTACTGGTTGTATCAGAGAATAGCTTCTAAGCTTTGCTTATTTGGGCCATAAGGCTTTTATACTGGAGGAATAACCTGACCTGGATATGAAAGTGTTACTGCATAATCTTTTATATTAATGTTACAGTAAATATGTTTCTTGGAATAGCATTGGGTAACTCAGAGAGAGGGAGAGAAAGAAAGAAAAAGAGAGAATCCAAGTTTAGAAGCCTATTATATAATTATCACTAATTCTTTATTGGCAGTCACAAGGAAAATAGAGAAACTCTCAGATTCCTTTTCATATCCAAAGAAATACTCATAAATGTAAAAGTTTAAGAAATAAACCTAATACAGTGCATTGTTAGGAAAACTTGGCACAAAAATAGATAATAGCATCAAATATCATAAAACAATCTTATTTTGCATTAAGAAGATACTGAAAAAGGAATATTGACAATTACTTTCCTCAAATATAAGTTATAAAATTAATATTTCAATCAAAATATATAAATAATTATTGGTCTATCTATGTTTTTGAGAAAGCAAAATAAAAAGTACTGATTCATGCCTGCAACCTTAACTATTCAGGAGGCTGAAATCTAAGGATCAGAATTTCAAGCTAACTGGAACAGGACAGTTTGACTCTGACCTCAAAAATCTGGAAGTGGAAGTGTGGCTGAAGTGACAGTATGCCAGCCTTCAGTGAAAAAGCTAAGGGAAAATGCCCAGGAACTGAGGTCAAGTCATAGTACCAATCAACTTATACACAAAAACAATATAAAGTTTACTTGACAAGTATTGACAGTTTGTCTCATAATAAATAACAACATACAGTTAATGCTTTACAAGGTTGAAATATGTGGAGTTGAATTTTCATATTTATTAGTGACTAACAATAGCTTTTGTGTACAAGAGTAAATTAGATCAGACCATTTTAATATATGTTTTTATTGTAAAGATACTGTACAGAGGGTTTACAATTACATGAGTAAGGTAATGAGTATATTTCCTATTGAGCATTGTTAACCCTCCTTTGTTTTTCCCCCACCATCCCTTCTGTCCCCACCTCCTCAACTCCTCCCTCCCCGCCATGAAGTTCTAAAATTCGTTCTCAACATAGTGTCTTGTACATCTCAATGTTACAATGGGTCAACCTCTATCCTGGTTTCAGCGTTTTATTATTTCCCTTCCCCTCCCTGAACTAGAATATAAATGTATATACAAGATTCAGGACACTGGAATTAAATACATTGAAAACAGCAGTTATACCATGGGGGAAGAACATACAAAATAACAAAAAAAATCACGTAGTACATTATAAGTGCATTAAAACCAACAGCAACAAAGATAAAACCTCTTGTGTCCCTATCTTGGGGTTCATTTTGTTTAGTATCATCTTATATCATCATATGTACTATAGCCATCTAATGTTCGATAAGGGAGCTAGAAAACATAGAATGAAAGAAAGGCAGCCTTTTCAGTAAATGGTGCTGGCAAAATTGGTTAAACACCTGTAGCTAGATCTTTATATAACACCCTGTATCAGAATCAACTCAAATTGAATCAAAAGACCTTGAAGAAAAAGCAGACACCCTGAAAACATTACAGGAAAGAATAGGAGGAACTCTTGGGCTCCTTGGCACAGGCTGAAATTTTCTTAATAAAGACCCAGAAACACAACCAATCAAAGAAAGTTCAGACAAATGGGAATGCAGGAAACTGTAGAGCTTCTGCATGGCAAAGGACATAGCTAGTAAGATCAATAGAAAGCCCACAGATTTTCCCTTATTTGCAGTATCTAGTATTGTCTGAGTCAAGCAGGAAAGGTCAGATAAGATGATGTTAGGGAAATGAACCCTAAGATATGTATTCAAATGTTTTTTTTTTCTTTCATGCAATTGTTTCTAAGACATTTATAAGATTATTTCTTTGTTGCTTTGTATGTCCCTCCCCCACAGTATAACCCCTGCTTTCACTGTATTTGATGTCGGTATAATTCGTGGAGGGGAAGGGGAAAAACAAATCGTTTAAATAGGGATACAGTTGGACCCATTGCAACAATGAGATGTACAAGTCGTTATTTCGAAAAGGAACTTTACAACTTTGGTGGGGGGGAGGGGGAGTGTGGAGGATTGGGTAGAGGTGCAGGGGGAGGATGGGAAGGGATGGGAAGGGGAAACAAAGGAGGAGGCTACAACGCTTGATAAGAAATGTACTCATTATCTTGCCCATGTAATTGTAACCCCTCTGTACAGTATTTTCACAATAAAACAAAAAGAATGCCCAAAGATTGGAAGAAGATCTTTGCTAGCCATACAACAGACAAGGGCCTCATATTTAAAATATACTTAGAACTCAAAAAATTAAATCCCTCTTTGTAGTTCAGAACTAAAGTGAAATTTCCTTGTGAAAATTTTCTTGGCCAGGTTACACTCTAATTATATGCTACGATATTACCGTGATTTTTCATTCACAATAATTTTCACACTTCTAATCTTACAGTTATTGATGTTTTAATTTTATTATTAGTATTTCCCCTAATAGGTCAACCATAGGAAACATACTCTGTTGCTCTTTATTGTTTCTTTTTCCTTTCTCAAAATGCCTCATGTCAAGGAGGTAGTTAGTAGGTATGGAAGAAAGGAAGGAGGAAAAGAGGAAAGAAGAAATGAAGGAAAGAAGGAGAATCAAGACATGAAAGAAAATTGAAGAAAATGCCAAAATAATGCTTCTCCATCATTTGAAGTACAATTGAATAGGTATCATTGGTCAAGTTTAATTTTAGAGACTAGCAGTTATAATGACATATTATTAATAATTACAATGCTATATTGGAATAATCAATGTTAATCAGTAGGACTGATAAATTGACTTCCTAAAGAAAAAAGTAAAGCTTTATCTCTTCATTTAATTTTAGTGATTGAGGAGCGTTTCAGATGTTCTTAAATTATATGAGTACAGGGGCTGGGAAGGTGGCTCAGTGGTAGAGCACTTGCCTTGCATGCTCAAGGCCCTGGGTTCGATTCCTCAGCACCACATAAGCAAAAAAAGAAAAAAAAGAAAAAAGCCGGAAGTGGTGCTCTGGCTCAAGTGGTAGAGCGCTAGCCTTGAGCTGAAGAGCTGAGGGACAGCACCCAGGCCCAGAGTTCAGGCCCCACGACCGGACCCCCAAAAAATATATATGAGTACATGCTAGCTAAAGATCCTGAAATTAAGCCAGGCGCCAGTGGCTCACACCTGTAAACCTAGCTACACAGGAGGCTGAGATCTGAGGATCTTGGCTCAAAGCCAGCCCGGGCAGGAAAGTCCGTGAGACTCTTATTTCCAATAAACCACTAGAAAACTAGAAGTGGTGCTGTGGCTCAAGCGGTAGAGCACTTGCCTTGAACTGAAGAGCTGAGTGACAGTGCCCAAGCCCAGAGTTCAAGCCCCACAACCGACCAAAAAAAAAAAAAAAAAGATCCTGAAATTAAAAGTGGAAATCACGTCTGCTGTTTTGAGAAAAACTTTCTCCTATAGATAAACGTTGACCTTAGGTACAAATTATTTTTGTAGTCATTTTTATAAATGTGAATCAGTGATGTAGGTAAGACAGATAGATGTAAGCTAATTATTTTCCAAATGTTCAGCAGTATCTCTTTTCTTTTGGAGGTTTAGCTTGTTGTTTAATGAACCATCCCAGTGTAACTAGAGATTGTCTTTAGTTTCATTATATCTAAATTTCACTCAAGCATTCTTTGGTCTAAAAGTTCTTATTCATGTTTTATCTTAATATTGTTACTTTATTTCATCTCATGGAAAAATTACAAATTCTATTTAAGATTCGTTTAAATTTTTTCATTAATGTTATTTTATGCAACTGAAAACTTTTGTGCCTTTATTAATAATAACATCTCTATTTCCTGAAAAATTATGGTATAAAGTTAATTGTATGTAGAGGTGGAAGTGAAAAGTAGATGATGTTAAAGATTACAGATGCATAGTGTATATTTAACTGATTATCTGATTGAATAGAGCTTGATAAAGAGGTGTCAAGACACAGATCATTTTTATCAAGTATTTGCTTCATATGGTCTCTATTTCAAATATAATTAACAAAGAGAGGATTACAAAGTGCAGGAAAATCTATGTTCTTTATGCAAAACCAAATGATATTGACTAAGTGTTGTATCACTGAGAGCAGACATTCAGATTCCTTGATGTTTTAATTTTTTATTTAATTTTGTTTGATTATACAGCACAGTTGTATCTTGGTGTCTCAGACAGGAAAAAGAGGAAAGTGAAGCTAAACCATTATATCTGCTAACCAGATTGTTTTTCTACTTTACCTATTTTTAATATTCCAAATCAAGTAGCCTCCCTGGGTAATAAAAGAGATGTGATTGGGTTATTATCTGTCAAAAATAAAATACAGTGACTTATACAAAATTAAATCAAAAGAGAATTGTAAATCCTAAAATGATATCACTTTCCCACATTCTCATAATTAAGTTCTAATTTATCTTGAGTAAATAAATTTGCAGTCATTTACTGTATCTTTTCTTATAATCTGTACTCTGATCAGTGTCTATATGACCTATTGCTAAGTAGAACCCTTTACTTCATGAACATTTATCTGGGTTATAAAAAGAAACAAAAAGAAGGCTGAGAAGGTGGCTCAGTGGTAGAGCACTTGCCTTGCTTGCCTGAGGCCCTGGGTTTGATTCCTCAGCACCACATAAGCCGGAAGTGGCGCTGTGGCTCCAGTGGTAGAGAGCTAACCTAGAGTTCAGGCCCCACCCCCCCAAAAAAAAAGAAACAAAAAGAGAAAACGGCAGCCATGTTCTAGAAGCATCTAGTTGGTCTTTTAAAAGTCAAACCTACAAAAATTCTAATTGATTCAAAGAATAAAGTCCAAGATTCAAGTTTTACCCACTTTTTTTCCAGTATATTACGTTTTTCTTTCTCTATGTGAATTTGCATTAATTGATTTTAAAAATTTACATTCTTACGTAAGAAATTCTATGTTTTTGTTACTTTTATTTCTAAGTTACAATGTCGTAAATGAGTTTTTTACATGGTTAATCGAATAGATCTTTTGGCTTTTTGATCAAACGTATACAATGATGAGAAGGAGCCAAAGGCCAGGAAATGATTATGTACATAAGAAATAAAAGGAAAATTTTGGCATCATATTTCTTCTATCTGTTGCAACAATGATGAACACAAATTGTGTACATGAATTGTGTACTGACTATCGACTGTAGATAAATATATTTCTTGTTTTACAGAACAAGGAGTTCAGTAATTAGAACTTAAATCCCTGAAAGAGTAATTGGCTGAAATTAAACTCAATATTTCCAGAGTATTTAGTTGAAATGAAACCTAATATTTTCAGACACGAGGACACACATTTATCATTTATAAGTGCTGTACTGCACTTGGCAGGAAAAATGTAACCTGAATTGGATAAATCTGTACCTTCTAATGAAGTTTTCCACTATACCACTACTAACATGTCTAAATAAAGCAACAATTTTTTTAGTTAGAACTTATTTCAAAAGGTGTTTTAATTCATGTATATCAATATGTTCAACATTCCAAGTGTTTTTTAATCACCATAGTATAGACTATATGCATGCATTTATAGCAAGAATATTAAAATCTATGTAGATGAGTTTGGGATTTTTCTTATTTACTTACAGAAAAAAATGAATGAGTCAAGATCAAATACAAAGGGAAGAAATATGAACTGTTTAGCATGGAAGATCCTCATTTATTAATATCTTATATGATAATGTTGCACGTAAGCATCAGCAGGAAACTCATTAAGAAAACTTGCCATTTTGGCCTATGTGGAGTTTTGATAATTCTCCTTATTAGAAATTTTTGCCTTGGTAAGTATGTCCTTACAAACTGCTACTGACTTTTGAGGGAATTAAGTACCAGCTCTTCTAGATCTCTGTTATGAAAAATTTGAGTAGGTATTGATCAATAATATAAAAAAATCAAAAATGATAATACACACAAAGTATTTCTAAATTCCTGATTCTTTCAGTGCATTCAGAAGATATCATTCTATCAGTCTATGTTGCTGGTGAAGGGTTCAATTTCTGTTCTATTTAGTGACGCAACACTACTCAAAATTAAAATTCCCCATATTCTTGAATTTAAAAATTGATCAAATTGAGAGTCACAAAATAATGGCTAGAGGGAAAACACCAGGTAGAGAAAGGATAAATCTCAAGTGAGAGTTCATTGTCTTTATCAAAAGAGGGCTTGGATTATGGTTCCATTCTTACTCCACAGATAGCTGTGGTGCGAGATATTTGTATGTTCCTGAAGCCTGATTAGTAAGGTAGAGTGAAATATAAGGAGTCTTTCACAAAAAATATAAAGATCATGAAGTAACAAGTATTTTATCTATATATTTGAATGAAACTGGGAATAGGAGAAAGATAATCTGGAATCTGAGTTAAGATATTCCAGACAACAGAAATAACAAAGGAAGACTCAGTGGTTTAAGTTTTGTTCTGTAACATGACATTTTAGCTTAGATTGGCAGAATGGATCTGATTCAGCAAGAAAATGAATTTTACTTTAATAAACATTTTGTTTTCTACTATGTACCAACAGACAATGCAAATGTGAACTAGGAGTTCACTTTATAAACAAGAAGAATAATAGAGGTAACATTTTTATCTCTTTCTTGGGTCTTTGTCCATCCCGCGGAAGCCCGACGGGGTCCGAGGAAAGGTAAGTGCACCGCTTGCCCATTTCCCAGACTCCCTTAGCCTCAGAGACAGTCAGACGCAGTGGGGAGTCAAGTCAATTAAGAACTCGTTTACTACCACACAGGAAGCACCTTTTATTTTTTTATTTTATTTTTTTTAATTTTAATTTTTTGTGAACATAATGTACAGAGGCATTACAATTACATGGACAAGATAATGAGTACATTTCTTATCAAGCATTTCAGCCTTCTCCTTTGTTTACCCTTCACATCCCTTCCCAGCCTCCCCCCGGACCCCTCTTCCAATTCCTCCTCCCCACACCAAAGTTGTAAAGTTTGTATTCGACATGACAGCTTGTACTTCTCAGAGTTGCAACGGGTCCACCTGTATTCTTAAACGACTTGTTTTTCCCCATCTCCTCCACAAATTATACCGACATCAAATATAGTGAAAACAGGGGTTATACTGTGAGGGAGGGACATACAAAGCAAACATAAAGGGGATCCAAATAGGGAAAGAAGAAATAAAACTCTCCCTTTTTGCAGATGACATGATCTTGTATTTAAAGAATCCCATAGACTCCACTCCCAAATTACTCAAGCTGATTCAAAATTTTGGCAAAGTAGCAGGGTATAAAATTAACCCCACAAAATCAATGGCTTTTCTGTATGCCAACAATGAGAAAAGTGTCGCTGAAATTAGAAAAGTAACTCCATTTGTAATAGCTCCTCAAAAAATAAAATACCAAGGAATTAACTTAACCAAAGAAGTGAAGGACTTCTCTTATGAAAACTTTAAAATCTTGAAAAAGGAAATCCAAACAGAACTTAGAAAATGGCAAAACCTCCCATGCTCCTGGATTGGAAAGATTAACATCGTGAAAATGGCAATACTTCCCAAGGCTATGTACAAATTCAATGTGCGCGATACCTATCAAAATTCCAAACTCATTCTTCAAGGAAATAGAAGAGGCAGTCCAATAATTTATAGAGGACAATAAAAGACCCCGAATAGCAAAACGCTCCTCAACGGAAAGAAACACTGCTGGAGGAATATCAATACCAAATTTCAAATTCTACTATAAAGCCATAGTATTCAAAACAGCTTGGTATTGGCATAAGAACAGACCTCAGGACCAATGGAATAGAATTGAAAACCCAGAAATGAACCTACAGACCTATAGCTAACTAATCTTTGATAAGGGAGCTTAAATAATAGAATGGAAGAAAGACAGCCTCTTCAGTAAATGGTGCTGGCAAAATTGGTTAACTACTTGTAGAAAACTTAAGCTAGATACTTATATATCACCCTGCACCAGAATCAACTCCAAATGGATCAAATACCGCGGAGTCAAAGCATACACTCTGAAAACATTACAGGATGGAATAGGAGAAACCGTAGGTCTCCTTGGAGCAGGCAGAAATTATTTGAATAGAGACCTGGAAACACAACAAATCAAAGAAAGGTTGGACAAATGGGATTGCATGAAGTTGCAGAGCTTCTGCATGGCAAAGGACATAGCTAGCAAGATCAATAGAAAGCCCACGTATTGGGAGAAGATCTTCACTAGCTATACAACGGACAAGGGTCTCATATCTAAAATGTACTTGGAACTCAAAAATTAAGTCCCCCAACAACAAATCCTGAAAGAAAAATCTGCCCAATAAATAAGTGGGCTAAAGACTTGAAGAGAAACTTCTCTGAAGAAGAAAGAAGGATGGCCAATAGACACATGAAGAAATGCTCAACCTCCCTAGCCATAAAAGAAATGCAAATCAAAACAACATTGAGATACCACCTCACTCCAGTTAGAATGGCAAAAATCAAGAACTCTAACAACAACAGATGCTGGAGGGAATGTGCACAGAAGGGAACCTTACTTCATTGTTGGTGGGAGTGTAAACTTGTTCAACCACTTTGGAAAGCAGTATGGATGTTCCTTAAAAGACTTCACATAGAGGAAGCACCTTTTAAAGCGAAAAACCATGCAACATGGAAGGGGAGGGAAAGGAACCAACCAATCACTGTAAAGGTCACACCTTATCATGCGCCTAAGCTTTATCCAATCAGATTTTAAGGAAAACAACGTGGGTTCTGCCCACTCAACTTCCTCTCAGTGCCATCTTTGCTGCCCATGTGCCCTACAGATTCCTCGTTTTTTGTTTTAATAGCACACCCACGTCTTTGCTGATGTTCAGGTCAGGGAATCTCTTATGAGGTTCACCCAATTGGAACCTCCTCTATCTGAGGTTTGCCTAAGTTAGGGGGTAATCATCAGCACTTAGCTTATCATAATGGATGAGGAAATCCATGAGTTGGATCTCTTGGGCTCTATCCTTTTTGATATAACTGCAACCCCCACATCCTGCCCACCTCCCAGTTATTTATCCGTTTTCCTCCTCTGTAAAGGTTATTTTAACAGGATTACATCGGCAAGAAAAGTATCAGACACAGGGGGTTCGAGGCAAGTCTGGGAGGACGAGATTTACCGGACAAGGTTAGGACCCTTGTATGTTATCCAAGAGTCTGTCCCAGTTACCTCACATCCCCACATGGCAGAGTAATAAATGTCAGCCCCACCACAGTTAGAAATGTCCAAATCAGTTTGATAACTTACGGGCCATATCTAAAAGTCAGTATCTTGTAAGGTCGTCCTTTCAGGACATGGGAGCAGCCTGGGTATTGGGGGTTCCACACATGAGGCACATCGTCGTGCATCCTCGTGGGCCCCCACACTCAGACTGTCTTTGGTGAAGGGGGGTCACTAGGTTGAAGGGCCAGTTTCTCTTGTAATGCTATTGATGATTTCTCCATTGCCAGTGCTGATCACTGCCCAGGTTACCCATTGAGGTTGATGTGAATTCCATAGGGTCATTGCAGGAACTGGGAGGGTCAGGACAGCCAAGAGCTAGAGTATCACCATCTGCAATTGTTAGAGAACACAACAGCTTCTCAATGGCTGGTTGCCCTTGGAGATGGTTAGTAGTTATCTTTTTAGCTTTCACTCTTTTAAACACAAGCATCGACCACCATGGCCATTTTCATTCCTTATTGGTTATTTTATCCTTGGGCATCCTCCAGTATAGAAGAAATGAGTAAAAACTTAAGGTTCCTGGCTGGGATCCAAATGGGGGCTGTCTCCCCTATGGGAAAAACACATCCAAATCCCTTGCCCATGGTAACTAGGGGGTCAGGTCCTCTCCATCATTGTGTCAAAGGGTCCTTCCACCTGACTTTCACTTGGGGCTTAGGGTTTAATTGTCCCCAGTGCTTCTGAAATCTGGATTCAGTTGCCCCTTTTGAAAAAAATAAAATGTTAGTGGTAAATAAAGCTATATGTAACTGTATAAGGGGGCTAACTCCCCCTTTTTGTTTTCATAATTGTTCCTTAAGACATTGGTGATTTCTTTCTACAATTGCTTGGCCTTGAGGATTATAGGGAATTCCTGTAGTATGATTAATATGCAATTTGTCAAAAAACTCTGACATTGCTTTACTAACAAAACAGGGTCCATTATCGATTTTAAATTGTGCTGGTAGACCCAAGGTGGCAAAGCATTGAAGAAAATGTGCTTGTGAATGTTTAGTTCTTTCTCTTGTATGTGCTGTTACCCAGAATGCTACTGAGTAGATATCTATAGAGACAAAGATATATTTAACCTTACCAAAGGATGGGAAATGAGTATCATCAGTTTGTTAGAGGGCATTAGGTTTAAGGCCTCTGGGATTTACTCCTGGTGGTTGTAACTGGGGTAGTTTTAAGAAGGATTGGCACGTTTTACAGGTATGTACTATCCTTTTGTGGTCCTTTACAGGAATCTCAGGGAATCTATGTTGTAGACTTCTCCAATTAATGTGGGTTAAATCATGCAAACAGTTGTAACGTTAATGCTTGTGAGCCAGTAGCTAATTGGTCTGCCCAATTATTGCCAATGGATAAAAACCCAGGAAATTTTGAATGCCCTCTCAAATGTTGAATATGAATAGGGGCTCTCTGCCCTTCTAATAGCCCTTAAGGGTAACCATAAGGGGGGAAATAGAATTTCCATCCAGCTTAATATGTGCCTGGGGAATATGAGGGAGCAAGTTAATCATATATAAACTATCAGAATACAAATTAAAGGGTTTTTGAATGTCCCGAAGGGCCATAATTACGGCAAACATTTCTTTTTATTGTGCTGACCCTTGACAAGGTAGAAATCTTTGTTGGCTTGAGGTCTTTTGCTGCTCCTCAAAGGCTGCACACGCAGAATCTGCTTTACCTCCATCAGTAAAAACATGGAGGGTGCTAGGAATAGGTGTAGGAAAAAATAGAGAAGGCATTTTGGGGGGAAGTCTCCATAACATGATGGTCCATTTGGATGGCCTGTAATAAGAGTCAATTTGGCCTAGAAACCCCTCCAGGGAGAGAGCAAGATGAGCATTGGCTCGAGTGAGCCACTCAACATCTGCCATCTGAAAAGGAAAAAACAATGGAGTGAGGGTCGAGGCCATAATGCCTTTGAGCTTGGGTCCTTCCCTTGACGATAGCATCGGTAAGTTGGTCTGCCTGAGAGTACACCCGAGGTGTGCCTCCCAGGGGAGTGTGAACCCTCTCTAATGGCTCCCCCCTTTGAGTTAAAACTGCAGAAATCAATGTGATACCCACAAACAGCCAGAGGGAAATGGGCTCAGAAATATAGTACCTCTTCAGAGAAACATCATCCAGGACTTTTTGGAACTGTAAAAATATTGCCTGATGGCTGTCTGTAATTGTAATAACTTCTTGGGGTGTCCTGTCTTTTAGTAGGGCAAATAATGTCACAAGACTATCTTTAGGGACAGGAACCCATGGCAACAGCCAATTGATTTCCCCTAAAACACTTTGAAGTTGGGTTAGGGTCAGAGAGGTTGGAATATCCAGCAAAGTCTTAAGGGGGCTGGCCTGAGTCAAGGTAAGGTGGGTCTCGAGCACCTTAAAAGGAGGTATCTTTTGAATTTTATTGAGGGCTATGGTAAAATCCCCCTTTTTAATATGGCGAGAACCTGGGCCAGAAGGCTCTCCAGGCAGCCCAGGTCTTTGTGCCACAGAATTATATCATCCATGTAGGCAAGGGAGGTATCTGAACCCAGCACAGGCCCTACAAGTGTGGCCAAGTATTGTTGGCAAAAGGCCAGGATATTGGTTAGTCCCAGTGGCAGCACCATCCATTCAAACTTCTTATCAGGCTGGGGAAAATTAGTAGAAGGGATGGAGAAGGCAAACTTCTCACAGTCATCTGGATGCAGGGGGAATAGAAAAACAACAATCTTTAATATCAATTACAACCAAGGTATATTCTGAAGGTATAGCGGGAGTCCAGGGCATACCTCTTAGGAGCATTACTACTAGTTCCATCCTTCCATTTACCTTACATAGATCTTGGAGCATGCACCCTGTCTGGAGGCTTTTTGGATAACAAATACAGGTGTGTTCCAAGGACACATAGAGAGGCATATGTGTGCAAGGTTTATCTGTTCTTTCAACAGAAGGTGGAGGGCTATAAGTTTAGGTTTGGTCAATGGCCACTGCTTCACCCAAATAGGGCTTCCCAGTTTCCACCTAATGGGAGGTACTGGGGGGGGGCAGTGGCCTTTAGGATTGGAGATGCACCTGAGTGGGTCCCTTACATTCCTCTCTGTAATTATGAAAGTTAAAAAAATCCTTCTCCTCAACTCCCTCTAGATCCCATTTAAGCCTTTGTGCTTCTTTTCCATCAAGGATATCATCACAGAATGCTCGATGATCCATAGTGACCATGGCATCCATTTGTCTTAGCATGTCTTGTCCTAGTAAATTGGCTGTGAGATTTTTTTTTGCCACTAGCGGGTGTATCTTCCCCTGCTCTCCATCTGGGCTAGTCCATTTCATAAGGGTGACCGTCTCTTTGGACTGGGATTTGCCCCTACCCCCAATATCCGGGGCCTGGGTGCAAGCTTCCAGTCAATGGGCACTTCCCCCTCCCTGAGTACAGTTTGATCTGCCACCATGTCAATTAGGCTGAGAAACCACTTCCCGCCTATAAAAATACTCGTTTTAGGGTGGAGTCCTTCCACCAGGGGACAGTCGTCCTGACATGAGGCTGCCTGGGCCTTACAGCAGAGAACATTCCTCCTTGAGTTAACAGGGCTGGAGGACGCCCCTCCCCTAGTTCAAAGGCTTCCCATCTAAATCAAATTTGGATCGACAATCCTTTTTCCAATGGTACCCCTTCCTGTACCTGGGGCAAGGTGTAGGGTGGGGTTTGGACCCCCCAGGCCGGTTGGCAGGGGATTGTTGTGAACAGTCCTTCTTAAAGTGCCCCTCCTGCTGACATTTAAAACAAGTCCATCTCCCTGGTGGCCTTGGGGTTCCTTGGCTCTGGGCTGCCAGCGCCTGGGTAGTAGCCTCAGTTATTGCAGATGTCTGAGCCTGTAAAGCTAAAGCTAGTGATTGGGACTGGTGCTATTGCATTCCCACATCCTGTGAGGCCACCACACATCTGCTCAGGGAACTATCCCTGAATCCTGCACAGGCCATGCGGCGGTCTTCATTCATCCCTTCCCAAACCAGAATCTTTACTGGTAGAGGTTCATCCGGTTTTTGTCTCACTCCTGATATGGAGGACTCAGTGGGCCCTTCATCCAGTTTGTACCACACAGCAAGTCCTGCCTGCCTCACCTGGTCATGGTATGGGCCAGGTATTATGGCCTGTTGGACACCAGTGGAGTACCCTTCCCCTGTCCCAGTTAACATGGCATAAGTAATAGGTATGGTGGGTTGAGCCTGTCAGCTATTTTCCACCCACACTCTGCATTCCTCCTTAAAGAAGGCACACCATTTAATGAACTGAGAACTGGTGAGGATGGCTTTGGCCACATCCAGCCAGTCCTTAGGGACACACGGGTGATAAGTAATGTCCCTTAATAAGGTCTGGGGCCAAGAAGAGTTTGGGCCATCCTCTGCCATCACCTTGTGGAGCTCTTTAAGATCCTTAGCTTCCCATGGATATCATTCCAAGCGTCTGTTAGCTCCTGGTACCATATTGACCAGATACACTTGGGGAAGAGAATCCTGTGGCCCAGGATCCAGGCCTCTGGGTGGTCCTTCATTTACAGGGTTGACCTCCGCATAGGTTACTTCCCCAGCCCTTGGTCCCTCCATGGAAGATCAGTTATAGGGATCCAGCTCTTGCAGGTCCCTCTGTAGGGCTGCATAGGGCACCATACCTCCCCCCCAATTGGGAGAATAGGGTGGGGCCTCAGATCATCAGGGACACCTGAGTCACAGGGGGTAACCTTCACCCTCGTTTTGACTTCCACTGTGCATGCTTCTGTCTGATCAGTGCATTCTGGATCAAATTTGACACATTCATTTTCCTTTTCACTTCCCCAGTCCTCCTTCTGCGAGATAGCATTACCCATACTAAGGGTTTCACTTACCCTGAGAACCACTTAGCCTTGCCCGGTATCTTTTCGAGTCCCACGTTGGGAGCCAGATGTGGGGTCTTCGTCCACCCCAAGGAAGACAGACAGGGTCCGAGGAAAGGTAAGTGCACTGCTCGCCCATTCCCTAGCCTCCCTTCCCTGGAGACAATCAGTCACAGCGGGGAGTCAAGTCAAGAAAGAACTAGTTTACTACCATACAGGAAGCACCTTTTAAAGCGAAAAACCTAGCAACATGGAAGGGGAGAGAAAGGAGCCAACCAATCACTGTAAAGGTCACACACTAACGTGCGCCTAAGCTTTATCCAATCAGATTTTAAGGTAAACAACTCGGTCTCTGCTCACTCAACTTCCTCTCAGTGCCATCTTTGCTGCCCATGTGCCCTACATCTCTTAATACTAAGCATTATTTTTCTAGACATTGTATTGGAAATTAAAGCAAATCATTTCTGAATTAAATGGCATTTTCATGACAAGGCCTCTCTATGTAGTTTATGTCCTAGTATTATTACTTCAATATCAGTGCTAAGATTAAGAGTCTACATTACCATGCCTTGTTTTCAATGGCTAAACTAAAACTTTCAGACAGAAACTAGATATAGTACTCTTTATTTGCACAGCCATAGAATTCTCACATGTTGCAAAGTCTTATCTATTAGCTTTTTTTTTAATTGTGGAAATAATGTACAGAGTGGTTACAATTACCTGGGCAAAGTAATGAGTACATTTCTTATCAAGCATTGTTTCTTCCCCCTTTGTTTTCCCTTCTCATCCCATTCCTGTCTCTCCCCTTCCCTCCCCCACACCAAATATGCAAAGTTCATTTTTTGACATAATGTCTTGTACGTCTCATTGTTGCAATGGGTCCACCTGTATCCCTATTTAAACAATTTGTTTTTTCTCTTCCCCTCCACAAATTATACCAACATCAAATACAGTGAAAACAGGGGTTATACCTGTGGGGGAAGGACATAAAAAGCAACAAAGAAATCATCTTATAAATATGTTAGAAATAATAGTAAGAAAGATAAAATCATTTGAATCCTTATCTTGGGGTTCATTTCACCTAACATCAACTTATCTGACCGCTTCTGCTTGTCTCAGATATATACTAGTTATTGCAAATAAGGGAAACCATGGGACCTATGTTTCTTTGGGCCTGACTTACTTCATTTAGTATAATGTTTTCCAAGTCTTTCCATTTCCTAACAAATGGGTCAATGTCATTCTTTCTAATGGAGGCATAGAATTCCAAAATTAAATCCCCCAACAAATCCTCAAAGAAACAACTGCCCAATAAATAAGTGGGCTAAAGACTTAAAGAGAAACTTCTCTGAAGAGGGAAGAAGACACATGCAGAAATGCTCAACCTTCCTAGCCATAAAAGAAATGAAAATCAAAACAACATTGAGATACCACCTCACCCCAGTTAGAATGTCTAGAATCAAGAACACTAATAGCAACAGATGCTGGAGGGGAAGTGGACAGAAAGGAACCTTACTGCATTGTTGGTGGGAGTGTAAACTTGTTCAACCTCTTTGGAAAGTAATATGAAGGTTCCTCAAAAAGCTCCACATAGAGCTCCCCTATGACCCAGAAATCCCACTTTTGGGCATTTTACCAAATGATCAAAAACAAGACCATACTAAAGCTACCAGCACAACTATGTTTATTGCAGCATTATTTACCATAGCTAAGATATGGAACCAACCCAGTTACCTGTTAGCTTCAAAGCCAAAACCTTAAAAAAAGTCTCTCTTATGTAACACATTGCATAAACAACTTCTCCTCCATTGGTTCTGAGACATTTTGTATCATCATTTAGACCTCTGTAAATAAAACGTCCTGCTCTATAATGTAAGTAGTATGAGGGAAAGTATTGTTTTCAGTCTGTTATATACTGTATACCATGCAGAGTAAATATTCAAAGTTTGTGAGCATAAGTGAATAAAATTAATTAAAAGTGGTATCAAGTAGCTATATATATTTATTTATATAATTGTGTGTGTAATTATTGTTAAAATTGGCAAGATTGTTACTTCATTTAAGCCAATTGTTTTATATTCTTATTGCTTTGAGAATGTATGAGATAGCAGTAGGTGTTTTGCTCTTACATTTTGCCATGGGTAGCACAGCAAGAAGTTAGTCACCAAATGTCACCACCTCAGTCTTGAACTTTACAACCTCCAGACTGTGATGTGATCCAGTACATTTCTGTTCAATATTAATTACTCAGAATGTGTCCTTCTGTTAGAGCATCATAATCTGGACACCTGATTTGTTCAGGATTCTCAGTTAAGTGAAATAATTAGTCTGCCAAGGTTGTCTTTTGTAAGTAGGTTATGCAATGATGAAAACTAGCAGATCACTCTATTGTTTTCTAAAGTTTTATCACAAATAATCAAAATCTTATCAGCTTACAACAGAAGCTTATTTTTTATCATTTTAAAGGTTGAAATTATAAAATATTACCAAATAGTTTTATTGTTGAGGACTTAGAATGAGCTCTATAAGATATATCCCAAGCACAAAATGGGTTTATTGGGCAAAAATGAAGATTTCCAGTACCATGGTGCATAAATGGAGGTTTTAAGAGAGAATCTATTTCCTTGCCTTTGGCATTCTCTAGAATGTTCCACATTCCATTATGTATTGTTCTATATCATGCTTCCATGGTCATATAATCTTTATGTATGATTCTGTTCCCTTTAAGGGTATTTTTGGCCTAGTAGATACAATACCCATTCTTTATCTTTGGGATTTTGATTTAATCACATCTGAAAAGGTATATAAGAAAACATTCTTTATCTTTAGGATTTTGATGTAAAAACCATTGTGGAGAATTATTCTGCCTACAATGGTTACCATCTTATTGTTATACTTTTCTAAGTATTTTTGCTTATCTTCTCCTATACTTGCATTTAACAGGGAAGAATATAGAAAAATCAGATAATGCCAACTTATCTATATCAGAGAAAGCCCTATTATATTTTATCCATTTGAATCTCCACTCATGGTGACTTAAGACTCTTTAATTTGTGTTTACTGAATATTTCATTGCCTTCTCTGCCAATACCCTACACTGAATCACTCCAACAGTTATTCCGTCTCAGTGCTCCCAAAGCATAGATGTTACTGAATAAAGCAACTTCATGAAGTTGCATCTATCCATTACATATCTTGCATTAATTAAAGGTATCCTTGAGGTTATTTTTGGAGGAATTAAGAATGACACTAGAGGATACATTCCCAATTTATTCCTCTTTCCTGTTATGCTACATTTTCCTTTTTTAATTACAATGTATTATTTATATCTGGTATTATAGAGATAATAGGTGGCTTGTCTCTTGATCATCATAATTTTGACTTTTCATATTATTTAATTTATTCTTGGTTTAGAAGAAGTACTACACATATTTCTAAGTTAACTATTATTTGCTTTCTACATCATTTTCTTTAACTTTCTTTAGCCTTTTCCTAAATGTAACTCTTTTATATGCTGCCTGATGTACATATGACTTATTGCTTTAAAATCCTTTGTGGGAAAACAGAATGACAGCACCTAGATTAAAAACAAAGTTCTTCTAGCAATCAATTCTTATTTCTTCTCTGTAGGTTTCAGTTATGTCTTTCTAAAATAATGTACCAATAGTTTCTAACTAATGAATTTGAAACAAAGGAAATATTCATGCAATTATGATTTCCATTATGATATGTAGTCCATTATTAACATCCAGTAAGTTGTATATCTAATTGTTTATATTAGTATTGCAATCATTTCCATAACTGCTATTCATCCACTTTTCTTGCTTTGTTTTTTAATTATCATTACTTTCCCTATTTTTTCTTGCATGCAGATAATACCACTAAATTTAATATCTAAAATTTATATTCTACTGTTTATTCCATCCTCTTAGATGACTATAGATAGTCCCTTATTTTAAATGTCAAATCCTTACCAATGTTTTAATTATTAACCCATTCCTTCATATAAATGGAGTAGAATACATTTTAACTATTGTAAATTATTTTATGAGTCTAGTAATTGACATTTTCAACACATTTGCTGTTAGCACATCATACAATGTACTGGTTGAACTAGGGCTTTCAGCTGTTAGAAGAATGAAATGGTTCACTGTAAAAGAATGAATATGATATTAGCTGGCTTATCGAATTTATTTCTATCTTTTATATTGTTGTTTTAATTTTGGGGTCTGGTCGTGGGGCCTGAACTCTGGGCCTGAGCGCTGTCCTTCATCTCTTCAGCTCAAGGCTAGCACTCTACCACTTGAACCACAGCACCACTTCCGGCTTTTTTCTTTTTGCTTATGTGGTGCTGAGGAATCGAACCCAGGGCCTCAGGCGTGCAAGGCCAGCGCTCTACCACTGAGCCACTTTCCCAGCCCCCTATCTTTTATTAAAATGTTTTATGCAAATCCAATGCCACTCACTCTAATTAAACTGGTTGACCACTATTTCTTAAATTTAGTTAGAAATCTGAAATTTTTACAATATTATACCCTCAA
>NW_012267296.1:1856056-1858965 GCF_000151885.1 Dipodomys ordii
TTTTTCTTTTTGCTTATGTGGTGCTGAGGAATTGAACCCAGGGCCTCAGGCATGCAAGGCAAGCGCTCTACCACTGAGCCACCTTCCCAGCCCCTCTCATCTGATAGTTTTATATCTGCTTGCTTGATAAAATTATATGGATTCTTTAAACCCAAATTCCTGTCATTTCATCAAAGCTTTCCTCACCCAATGCTTTCCCTAAGAATCACATTTTTCCTTCTATCTTCTGCCTTCAAGAACAACACCTTGCCCACAGGGTGTGGGGAGGGACATATTCTGAAAATGAATGGCTGGAACAAAATCTACCAAATAAACGGCCCCCCAAAACAGACAGGAGTTACAATCCTAATATCAGAAAAAAATAGACTTCAAATTAAAATTAATGAGAAGAGATAAAGGTCAGTATATACTAATTAGGGGATCACTCCTTCAGGAGGATATTACAATTCTAGATATCGATTCAGCAAACAATGGAGCACATAAATTTATCCAAGAAACACTATTTTCTTTCAAATCTCACATAGATCCAAAGACATTAATTGTTGGGTATTTAACACATCATTATCCCCTTTGGATAGATCAACCCAGCAAAAACTCAACAGAGAAACCTCAGATCTAAACAACTGCATAGATCAACAAGACTTAACAGACATCTACTGAATATTTAACTGAGCAGCATCAGAATATACGTTCTTCTCAGCAGTACATGGAACATTCTCCAAATAGACCAGATTTTAGTTTACAAAGCAAATTTATCCAAATTCAGAAACATTGAAATTATGCCCTGCATTGTCTCAGTTCAAAAGGGAATAAAATTAGAATACAACACCAAAAGTCACCAAAGAAAATCCTGTAATCTATGGAGGCTGAACAACAAACTGTTGATCCACCAGTGGGGTCATGGAGGAGATTACAAAGGAAATACAAATGTTAATGATATTTAACAAAAATGAACACACAAATTAACAGCTCCTGTGGGACACTGCAAAGACAGTACTAAGAGGTAAGTTTGTAGCTCTGAGTTCCTACATTAATAAATTGGAGATATCTGAAATCAACAATTTCATGAGGCACCTGAAGCTCCTTGAAAAAGAGCTAAAGCCCAATCCAATAGAAGGAAACAAATAATTAAAATTAAGTCAGAATTAAATGAATTAGAGTCCAAAAAACCCATAGAAACATTCAACGAAACAGAGTTGGTTCTTCGAAAAAATTAACAAAATTGACAGACCTTTAGCAAAATTAATCAGAAAAAGAAGAGAACACATGCAAATAAACAAACTCAGTGATAAGAATGGAAACATAACCATAGAAAGAACCAAGATTCAGAACATTATAAGAAAATACTTCTCAAAACTTTACGCTAGTAAGTTTGAGAATCTGGAAGAAATGCACAAATTTCTAGTAAATATCAAATAACTACCAAACTCTTTCTATGAAGCCATCAAAAGCATCATCCCAAAACCAGGCAGGGACTCATAAATAAAAGAGAAATATAGACTGAATTTTTTTATGAACATTGTTGCAAAATTTCTTAAAATCTTGGCCAATGGACTTCAAAAACTCATCAAAAAAATCATTCACCTTGATCAAACAGGATTTATTTCAAGGATGCAAAGCTGTTTCAATATATGCAAATCAAACAATACAATTCATTGCATCAAAAAGAGCAAGAGTAAGAACCACATGATTATCTTAGTAGATTCAGAAAAAGCATTTGACTAGAACCAACACCCCTTTATGATGAAAGCTTTGGAAAAACTAGGAATCCCTGGAACATTCCTCAATATAATAAAGGCTGTGTATGACAAACCTACAACCAGCATTATACTTAATGGTGAAAAGCAAAAGTCATTTCCTCTAAACTCAGAAATTAGACAAAGATGACTTATCTCTCCATTTCTCTTCAATTTAGTATTAGTATGTCTAGCTGGAGCAATAAAACAAGATGCAACATAAAGGGAATCCAAATAGAGAAAGATGAATAAAACTCTCTTTTTGCAGATGACATGATCTTGTATTTAAAGCAGCAATGGATAACACTCCCAAGTTACTTGAACTGATTTGAAACTTTGGCGAAGCAGCAGGGTACAAAAGTATCCCTCAAAAATCAACAGCTTTTCTATATGCCAATAAAGAGAGGAGTGCGGCTTTTGTAATAGCCCCACAAGGGGCTGGGAAGGTGGCTCAGTGGTAGAGCACTTGCCTCGCATGCATGGAGCCTTGCGTTCAATTCCTCAGCACCACATCAACAGAAAAGGCTGTAGGTGATGCTGTGGCTCAAGTGGTAGAGTGCTATCCTTGAGCTGAAGAGCTGAGGACAGAGCCCAGGCCCAGAGGTCAAGTGCCACGACCAAAAAAAAAAAAAACATAGCCACACAAAAAATAATATACCTAGGAGTTAACTAAAGAAGTGAAGAACTTGGACAAGATGGCGGAGGAGAAGCTGGAATCTGAACAAGCTCTCGCATAGAAAGCAGTTTTAGAGTTCCAGTGAACAGTCCTAAGCCAGAGAAACACACCAAGTGTGCCATCACAGGACAGAGAGTTAGACAAGTGAGAGAAAGCCAAGGCAAGAATACACATCTGAGCACTAGCAAGCCGCCGCCGGCGGCAACAGCGGCAGGGTCACGGTGGAGACCGCAGCTGGGCGATACCTGAGCGCTCACACAGAGAGTCCGGGACGAAGGAGCCAGACACAGCGGGCGAGTGGATTGTACTCAACACCAGCAAGAACCGACAAGGAACAGACAGCTTCATCCTGCAGTTTGCAGACCAGAGATGACCCAGGATCCAAGACTCGGCGTGAGTAGAAGCCCGACATCCTCACTCCTTCTCAGGGAGCAGAGGAGGGAAGGCCACCCCTCCCTCCCCAGCACCAGTGATCTCCATCTTGGATACCGACAAAG
>NW_012267296.1:1864120-1880599 GCF_000151885.1 Dipodomys ordii
GAAGGGTAAACAAAGGAGGAGGCTGCAATGCTTGGTAAGAAATGTACGCATGATCCTCCCCATGCAATTGTAACCCCTCTGTACAGTATGTTCACAAATAAAATAAAATTAAATTAAAAAAAAAGAAGTGAAGAACTTTTATAATGAAATTTTAAAAACCTGAAAAAGGAAATTAAAGCAGAATTTAGGAAGTGGAAAAGCCTCCAATGTTCCTGGATTGGGAGGATTAACATCGCCAAAATGTCAATACTGACAAAGGCTATCTACTAATTCAATATGATACCTATAAATATCCCAACCTCATTCTTTAATGAAATAGAGGAAGCAATCCAAAAATTTATATGGAACAATAAAAGACTGCGAACAGCAAAAATGATCCTTAACAGAAAGAACAGTGCTGGAGAAATATCAATACCAAATTTCACACTCTAATACAAAGACATAGTAATTAAAACACTTTCTTAATAGCACAAGAACAGACCTGAGGACCAATGGAATAGAACTGAAGAACTAGAAATGAGCCCACAGGCCTATAGCTACCTAATCTTCTATATGGGAGCTGAAAAAAATAGAATGGAAAAAGATCCTCTTCAGTAAATTGTGCTGGAAAGATTGGCTAAACACCTGTAGAAAACTAACGCTAAATCCCCATATATCACCCTGCTCCAAATAGATCAATGACCTTGAGGTAAAAGCAGAACCCCTGAAAACATTACAGGAAAGAATAGGAGAAACTCAAGGGTTCTTTGGCACAGGCCGAAATTTTCCTAATAGTGAGGCAGAAAAAACAAATAAAAAAAAAAAAAAAAAATTGGCCTAATGGGATTGGATGAAACTGCAGAGCTTCTGCATGGCAAAGGACATAGCTAGCAAGATCAATAGAAAGCAAAGCCCACAGATTGGGAGAAGATCTTCACTAGCCATACAACGGATAAGCGTCCCATATCTAAAATATACTTAGAACTCAAAAAATTAAATCCCCCAACAACAAATCCTCAAAGAAACAACTGCCCAATAAATAAGTGGGCTAAAGACTTAAAGAGAAACTTCTCAGAAGAGGAAATAAGAATGGCCAATAGACACATGAAGAAATGCTCAACTTCTCTAGCCATAAAACAAATACAAATCAAAACAACATTGAAATTCCACCTCACCTCAGTTAGAATGTCTAGAATCAAGAAATCTAATAACAACAGATGCTGGCCAAAAGGGAACCCTACTGCATTGTTTGTGGAAGTGTAAGTTTCTTCAACCAGTTTGGAAAGCAGTATGGAGGTTTCTCAAAAGACTACACACAGAGCTCCCCTATGACTCAGCAATCCCACTTTTGAGCATTTACCCAAATGATCACAAGGAAGGCCATACTAAAGCTACCAGCACAACTATGT
This sequence comes from Dipodomys ordii, assembly GCF_000151885.1. Lineage (NCBI taxonomy): Eukaryota > Metazoa > Chordata > Mammalia > Rodentia > Heteromyidae > Dipodomys > Dipodomys ordii. The sequence goes on from NW_012267296.1 coordinate 1,865,509, forward strand.
TCATTGCAGCATTATTCACCATAGCTAAGATATGTAACCAACCCAGATGCCCCTCAGTAGATGAATGGATCAAGAAAATAGCATATATATATATGTATATATATACATGCATGTGCATTTTATATATATATATATATATATATATATATATATATATATATATATATATATATATATATATATATAATGGAGTTCTATGCCTCAATCATAAAGAATGACACTGACCCATTTGTTAGGAAATGGAAAGACGGAAAGAAATCACATTAAGTGAAATTAGCCAGTGGGTCCCATGGTTTCCCTTATTTGCAATAACTAGTATATGTCTAGTATATGGTCAAAATCTATGTACATATGACCATGTAAGATGATGTTAAGGAAAATGAACCCCAAGATAGGGAAACAGGTTTTATCATTGTTGCTGTAGTTTTTAATGTACTTATAATGTATTGTGTGGGTTTTTTCTTTCTTTTTTTGTTTCTTTTTCTTCCCCCATGGCATAACCTCTTTTGTCACTGTATTTTATTCCAGTGCCCTGCATCTTGTAAATACATTTTTTCCAATTTGGTGGAGGGAAGGGAAATAACAAAATGCTGAAATAAGAATACATGTTGACCCATTGTAACAATGACATGTACAAGACACTATGTTGAAAACGAACTTTACAGCTTTGGGGTAGAGAGGAGTTGGAGAGGTGAGGGAGGAAGGTTTGGAAGGGACACAAAGGAGGGGATAACCATGCTCGATAGGAAATGTACTCATTACCTTACTCATGTACTGTAACCCCTTTGTACAATTTCTTTACAACAAAATATATATTTTAAAAGAGAATCACAATATTAGCTTTACATATAATCTATGCTCATGAATTTTCCCTTACAGTTAGCATGCTTATGTATAGGATTACCTAATAAACTCTGAATAAACTCTTTGTGAAAAGAGAAAGTAAACCCAGTTAAATTAACTTATCTTTCATACTGGGAAGAGTTTAATTCTTATCACCTAATGCCAATGATTCAAACAGCTAATGTCACACTAAATGGTAAAATACTAATGCTATTTCCTTCAAAATCAGAAACAACAATGTCCACTATTTCAATTTCTTTTCAATATAGTACTGAAATTATTCTTGAGAGGAGTAAGGCAAGAAAAACACATAGAGGGAATCTAAATAAGGAAGAAATCAAAAATCAGGAAATTGCTTCTGTTTTTAATGGCATAAAAAATAGAGCAGCTAGGCACAAACCTGACCAAGGAAGTAAAGGACCTTTTCAAAGAAAGAAAAACATATAAAAATAAATCTCAAATGCTCAGTAAAGTCTCATCTATGAAACCCAGTTGTAAACAAGTGCTTATGAATCACCAAGATTTTAACAGAAGAAAAGTTCTGACAGTAAGATAGACTTACATAAGCAGGATTTGTTTTGGTTCTGTTACAGGAGAATTGTTAAAGTTGTCAAGATTTTATTTGTTTTAACAAAAATAAATTTTAGCCAGTAAGTTACAACATATTAAGTCAACTGATTATGATTATAAATGTGTGAAAAACTTAATGAACAAAACAGCAAGCATTCTACCATAAACTTTCAGGATAGACTAATTTGTCACATAGACTACAGGACACCCTTTGTATTGATACTAAGAAAGATGATAGTTAATATGGCTGCCTTTTTTACTGCCCATTGCATTATGACTACAGCTGTCTCAACTGCTTTTGCCATTTTGATGTTAGCTTATTGGACCCCTAAATACACTGTACGGTGTTAACAGCTGGACAACTGTTGGACTGTTGTGTCTAATTATGTTAACAGATAGCTTGACCTGATAATTAGTCTTGAAATGTGCAACATACTTTTAAGATATTAGAATCACAAAAAACAATGCATACCAGGAAATATGAAGGAAAAACACTATTCAAATCCTATTTTTTAACATTTGAAAATCATGATAATGTAGTTATCTCTATTAAGTTTTGTGCTTATTAATAACATCAATTCTATTCTTCTAGGATATTATCAAATTTGACTTTTTTGTCTAAATGTACTGTCAAGAGAAGAATTTTGTGAAGGAATTTGTTTTCCTACTAAATAAGAGCTACTTGATCCTGAATTGATTAAGTAGATAAACTTCTAAGATAACCACAACTACTTGACCCCAAACTAGCCACTCTTTAATGAGGACTTTCCTGCAACAGAGAAATAATTTGACTCAGGAAATTGCTTCTAATAAAGTATGCGTAATGATATACATTTATGTGACCAATTTTACTTGCGTTATGGTAAACTGATGATATTAAACAAAAATGCAGGAAATAACTCTCATTAGGTATTATGGACACTCACTTGTGCAATGAAAGTTCTTTCTGAACTGTAATCACTTAGTATATATTGCAAATTTCTTGTTAGTTATCATGGTAGAAATGTCCATAGCTGAAAAGCATATAGATTAGTTAGCAGAAAAAAAAACTGGCTTCAGTAGTATCTGTGATTAGCTAATAAGGTCATATTAATAATAACAATGCTGTGGAACTTAATTTTTTCTACTTACAAAAGTAGTATCTGTCCTATTCTCTTTAATGTTATTCTGATTATCAAATAAAATCATGCCAACAAATACTTTGAAAAATGTAAATCACTTAAAATTGTTTTTATTCCTTTATTTGGGCAATTTTGACCCTAGAGATTGAATTATCATTTTATTATTGCTTCTTTAGAGGAGGTACCAAACAGTTGTATCTTCAAAGAAATTGATTCATGGCCTCCACATTCACTGAAATTTGAATTGTATTGAACAAAATTAAATATTATTCTCAACAGTAGGATACTTCTTTCCACCTACACATATTACCAGCAGATCTTTACCAGCAGTTTGGCTTTTATTATAAATATATAGATTCTTAGAAGAAAAATTAACTATGCAGTTATATATCCTTTTTTGTAACTGGTATTATCTATATTCCAGTATGAGCTCAAGCATATGAAGTGCAGAGAGTTTATATACTGGGTCATATGTTAGAAAAGGTGTGAGGCACTGGTGGCTCATGCTTATAATTGTAGCTATTCAAGAGGCTGAGATCTGAGGATCAAGTTTCAAAGCCAGCCTGGACAGGAAATTTAGTGAGATTCTTATTGCCAGTAAACTACAATTGAGCTGTAAGTGGAGCTGAGGATCAAATGGTAGAACACTAGCCTTGAGAATGGAAGCATAGGGACAGTGCCCAGACCATTAGTTCAAGCCCCAGGATGGGTAAAGAATAATAAAGGTAGAAAAGGCTTCTTTATTATGATGCCCAAAGGGCCTGTAGATATTTTTATCTTAGTGGAGGTTGGGATTTCTTGAAGACTACTCAGGATAATTCTAAATATTTACCTCTTGATAGTCTTTCAAGTATTTAAAAGTTGCCTTCAAAGCCACTCACCTTTATTTATTCCTAGTAGAACTTTTCATGTTCCACCAAATGCTTTCCATGTTACACAGTTTAATTCAGTAGGAAGCTATGATCCAGAGCATATCCAATGAGAAACTTCTCTAACATAGAAAATTTGCACTTAGAATGGCAAAGAAGTATCAATACTACAATCAACAGGGCTTGAAAACACTTTTTTTGTGAAACATGAAAGAAGTCATGGGTAACACTTATGTTTCAAACCTAAGTCATGGGAAGATATGAAGTGGAAAGCTTTTGTCTCCATTAGTGTAAGTAATACAAATTAGGAAGAATAGTGTTTTTGAGAAGGGAAGAAAATACAGTGATTTTCAGAAAACCAGTTTCAGATGTTGATACATGAATAGAAAAGGTAACACAATGATAAAAAATATAGACTTAGGGGCTGGGAAGGTTGCTCAATGGTAGAGTGCTTGCCTTTCATACATGAGGTTCTGGGTTCGATTCCATAGCACCACACAAGCAGAAGAAGCCAGAAGTGGTGTTGGGGCTCAAGTACTAGAGCACTAGCCTTGAGCTGAAGAGCTGAGGGACAGTGCCCAGGCCTAATATTCAGGCCCCACGACCAACAAAAATATAATATAGACTCAGAGTTCAGGAGATTATGAAAGAACAACCATGCACTGGTGGTTTATTCTTGTGTCTAGCAACTCAGAAGGCTAATTAATGTGAGGATCTTGGTTCAAAGTCAGAAAAAACTTTGAGGTTATTATCTCCAAATAACAAAAACCAGAAGAGGAGCTGTGACTCAAAGAGTGGAGCAGTAGCATTCAGCCAAAATGCTCAGAGACATTTCTGAGGCTAAGAGTTCAAGCCTCAAGGGCTGATACAAACATAAAAAAGGTTAAGTATTTGAAAGACAAGTTGGAAATAAACTATACAACTTGGGGGTATAGGGGGAAAAATGAGGGGGTGGGTGAAACTGTTCAAAAAGAAATGTCTTCAATACCTGATTTATATAACTGTCACCCCTCAGTATGTCACTTTTACAATAATTTTTTAATTTAACAAAAATGTTGAAAATTGCCAGTGAAAGTGTTTAGTCAGCTACAACACAGCAGGTATCTGTTATATACTAGAAAATGCATGCTTGGTTTAAATGCTGGTCAAACAAGCCATATTGGTGTCTCTTTGTTAGTATGAAGATTGACAGTATTTTTTCTGTGATTGTGTACAGAAGATAACTAAGAAAATGTCCCAAGTATATGCATTCCTAGCAAGAAGAAGGATTAGAAGAGTTGAATAGAGGAGAAGAATAGAACTGTGAATATTTCTAACATGAGAATAGCCAGAAGAGTCAAATGAGTTATTTATATGACAAAGAACTAGATATAAAAAGAGAAAAAAATACTAGGTTTGTTAGCTAGAAAACTTCAAGTGATATAGTAAAATACAGTTAGGAATTGGAAAAAAATCTACAGAATTATTTTTGGAAGCATGTAATTTTAACCCCTCTGTACATCACATTGACAATACAATTAAATTTAAAAAAAAATTGCGTCTTGAAAATGTATAAGAATTGAAAGCTGATTTGTTTTTCTGGGAATAGGAATATCACAAATTAATTTTTATAATTAAAAAAGAGATTTGAGATCAGTGGAAAGAGTGAAAAAAATGAAAAAGCCTGAAATGAAGAAAGTGAGAGAGTCCAGGAATTTGGAAAGAAACAGGCAAAGTGTTACTTATGAATTAGGAATAAATACATGGCCAATATATACATACAAAATATTTATGGATATGCCAGTACTGGTGCTTGAACTTTGTGTTACATTCTTTTAAAAATATTTTATTTTAAAGATGCTGTACAAAGGGGTTACAGTTACATGAGTATGGTAATGATTACATTTCTTCTTGAGTATTGTTACCCCCTCCTTTGTTTTTCTCCTACTATCCCTTTCCTCCCCCCTTCCCCCACTCCTCCCCTGCCCCAAGTTGTAAAATTCATTTCCAACATAGTGCCTTGTGTGCCTCATTGTTGCAATGGGTTATCCTGTGTCCTTGTTTCAGCATTTTTTATTCCCCTTCCCCTCCCCAAATTAGATAAATGTATAACTTATACTTTAATGTTTTTTTTTTATTTTCAAGGTGATGTACAGAGGGGTTACAGTTACATAAGTAAGGTAGTCAGTATATTTCTTGTCGAACTTGTTATCCCCTCCCTCACTTATTCTCCTACTTTCCCTCTCCCCCAAATTGTGCAGATCACTTCCAATATATTGTTACCTTACATTCATACTTGACTACTTTTCTTATTACCTGACTTATGTCTCCAGTTCTAGACTTTTACTGGTTAATGGACTGGTTAATCAGATTTGTCTGTCTGGGCTGGCTTTGAACCTTCATTCTCAGATCTGCCTCCTGAGTAGTAAGGATTACAGCATCAACCATCAGTACCTAGAAAATAAACTTTGAAATTGAAATGGACGGTATTGAAGGAAACTGTACTGTTATGATGCTTCCATCCTAGACTACATCTTTATCATATTTGAAAATAGATAATTCAAGAATTAGAAATATATTTAAACAGTATAGGATGATAAATAAGTTCTACTATGTTTCAACATACTGAAAAAACAAATAGTTTTTTTAATAAAAATGCATAGAAAGTCAAATTTAACTGCCATAATCAAAATTCCTAGAGTTGTATTCAACATGATTCTCAGTAATGACATATATTCATTATTTCATTAAAACAGCTTTAGCCACAAATTAAAAACACTAATATTTCACTAAAAAATCAATTCATTTTTGAGAAATTTCATATGCAATATTAAATATGGTGAAACAGTCTTCATCTTTTCACCCACTAATTTTTATTGAAAAAAATAAAAATTTCAGAGTGCTATTATGAACAAATTTTGAAATTTGTTCCCTTCCCTGATGAAGTACATCTTTAGTGAAAAATCTATAAAACACGAAATACATATGTTTACCTAGCAAGTGAGGTATTCATTTCTTAATTGGTATTTGTTTATTTTTAAATGTTTATTAAGATTTTTTGATAACAGCATTACTCAATGCTGCCTTTGAAGCAATAATAGTATTTTACGCAAATAAAAAAAACAAAATATGACTTCAGCTACATAGTTGGTGATTCTAAATTTCTTATCTTGAGAAATCTCTAGGTATCTCAAAGAAGTATTTTAATTTTATATATTCAGTGATGTGGTGAGCGGAAGTTCACCATAAGTTTAGCTGTTTTTCAAAGTGGCAGACCTTGATAGGGTGTGTATATTATATATTTCCAAGGCTGTATTGTATACTCAGATTTCTCTCTACCAATAAACCAAATAAAATGTGCAAATGCCAATATTTCCACCACTCCTTTTCTTTTTTCCCCTCTTTTGAAGAAATAAATAGATAAAAATTCATTTCTTATAGCTCTCAAAAAACCCATATAATTCCTCTTGGCTTCATTTAACTATTATATTTTTATAATGAATAATTCAGTTATGGGACTGAAGTAGTAAAATCATTGTGTTTGAAATTTCTTGAGATAAATAGCTAAATAAAAACCAATTACTTCAAACAACATTTATAAAAATACTGTATAAGATTGGAGGACCTATATTCCTACATTAAAATAAATGTACCAGAGTCATGATGATATTATGGAGTGTTACTGGATACTTGGATACCACACCTGAGCCATTAGAAGTCCCAAAACTAATGATCTAACAGGATGAGAGCAGTGTACTGTAACTAGGTTTTGTTCTGTACTGAAAAATAACCTTTCAGTAAAATGATTCTTAGGAAAAAGCACTTTGTTATGAACAAACCAAAACTGCTCTGAATATTTCAAATTATGTAAAGAACAAAGAAAAGATGTGTTTCTGGCTTCAGATTACTCAAAGAATTATTTTTATAAGCAAACTTCATGTACTTCAAAAAGCATTAGTTCTGTTAAAAGACTTTCTTTGGCAGCCATTTTGAATTATAAACTCCTTCAAAATATTCCTCCAAAATAGAAGATGCCAATTTTCTAGCAAATAATCAACTTTCAAGTGATAGAGCTGGCAAATATCTAAAGCTCCTCCATATCCAAATTCTCTAAAATATAGCTTGGTTACTAAGCAATAATATATACCAAAGAACAGTTTTTATGTAACTTTAATTGATTTTAGGCAGAATACCTCTCCTACATTGAATTTGTTTCCTTAGTAATCAGAATTACTTCTTTCTTTTGGAATTATTTCTTTTGTGAAGAAACTATGAAGCTGAATCAGAGAAACCTTAGTGAGATCTTATTGATAACAAATTATCTTAAGACAACAAAAATCTGGCATTTGAAACATACATACATATATATACATACATACATATATATATGTGTGTATGTATATATGTGTATGTATATATAAATCTACTATCTTTGCACCAAAGTATTTGTGATATACTTTCAAGGCTATTAAGTGGGAAGATTATGGATCCTTTATATTTAAACTTACATAATTAAACTCTTATTTGGACCACAAGAAAAAAGAGAGAACATCATTACATTTTAAATGCCTAACTTGATCTCACATCAATTTACTATCAGAACATCCAAGTATTCCACAGTATTTCAATCAAAAGGATCTTAATTGCATATTAGTTGGTTAGGAAATATTTTTTTCTTTTAACTATGGAAGAAGTTCCTAGTTTAGCTGATGATGTCAAGACCTTACTTGACACTAGAGCTTAAGCTGATAAAATTCCAAGCTCAGCCAGAACAAGGAAGGAGGTAATGAAAAGTTGTTTGCATTCCCAATATAAGAAAAAGGCTAAAATGCAAAACATCTGGTGTCACATTGCCTAGAATCAAATTTGAGTTTACCAGTTAATCACTGTGTGTATTCATCACTGAGAAATTAGAATCAGTAACAATGCCCTACTTAGAACATTGATAATGTTATGTTTCAATATGCAATGTTATATTACAATATGGAATATAAAATAGTCTCTTTTATATTTCAGTTTTAATTAATATTATGCATTTTAGATATCACATATATTTAAACCCTGTAATCTTTTGAGTATGTCACTATATTTTAGAGGGTTTATCTAATTACTCTAGAAAGTGATCTTTAGGTCATTTCATTGTTCAAGTAAGGTACAGGAGTTTATGTAGGACAATTAATTTTTTGGCAAGATTTCTCCCAAAAGTGATTGTGGCTTTGCACACAGGAATAAAGGGAGATTGGCTCACTGTTTACAGGGTGTTCAGGCTGTACTACAAGTTGGATTAAAGCATGATTTGGGCCATGAGTAAACGGAAGCTAAGTGGCAACAGAGAAAATGACCATAGTCTGAATAAGACAGCAGAGAAGACATGTACACCAAGTTGAAATGTTAAAATATTTCCTTCCAGTCAAAGAAGAGACAGGATGTATAAAACTATCTCTTGTGATGCATTTGCTTTTCAATGGCCAGTGAATCCATTCTGCCTCCTTCACGAGTAGTGTGGCTGCACATGCCTAACTTCTTGAATGGAGAAAAATGTTCGTCCTTTCTTCCTAGAATCAGATATAGCAATGGGGTTTGCCAAGTGAGCTATACTTACTTAAAACAAAGTGTTAATACAGATATTCCCAAAGAGATAGATACTTACTCATAATGTGAACATTCTGTATAATTTGTCATAAGGTCTCTCAAGTGGCATTTTTCTGTCTGTTTTAGGCCTGGAAACGTTCTAAGCCTAAATAGTTTCTCTAAAGCAACCCTGAAATGGGAGGCAAAACTAAACATGATTTCTCTTTTTAATGGAAAACTTTGGAAGATGAGAAATATTAAGCCAGTTTACCTGCTCATTGATATCATATGCAAACAAGTAAGAATTGCTGATCTAAGAAAGAAAGGTAGTTCACAGGAGTTGTCTTGCGCAAAAGAAGACAAAATTCAATATGAACTAATTCACTTAGGCCAGGGACAAAGTAGCCTATGTGGGCTCATGGAAAAATGATGAAAACCTTTTATGCCTGAATTATCTCAGTTAACCATTAACTAATATCACAGCTAGGAATAAAAAGGGAAACAAATTTGTTTTGAGGAGAAATAATAATATGGAAAATAGCCACTTTATAGCCGGGTGCCGATGGCTCACGCCTGTAACCTTAGCTACTCAGGAATCTGAGATCTGAGGATCACTGTTCAAAGCCAGCCCGGGCAGGAAAGTCCGTGAAACTCTTATCTCCAATAAACCACAGAAAACCATAATGATGCTGTAGCTCAAGTGGTAGAACTCTAGCCTTGAACTGAAGAGCTGAGGGACAGGGCTCAGGCCCAGAGTTCAAGCCCCACAACTGACAAAAAAAAAAAAAATTAGCCACTTCAGAAAGTCCATCAACAAGGGAAATGTATCAATGTACCATGGCATTTCTGTACTAAGGAGGAGGTTTGTATCTTTAAACTTAAAGTAGAAACAATCAGCTTGATAGGCTATTTTCCTCTCCCATATTAAGCATTTCAAATTAGGAAAAGTAAGGCCATTGAGTATACAGAGGAATATATTAAAAGGAATGGATGCCTGAAATATCACCTGGTTTCCAATCCTATATAGACTATGTTTGTTCTGAGCATGCATATTCAATATATACAAATTTCATTTATAAATTAACTATGAGAGTAATGAAAATAATAGCATAAATAATATCCTATAATAAAATTTCTGTCTCTGACTCTGTCTCTCTCTGTATATATATATATATATATATATATATATATATATATATATATATATATATATATGTATATATACATATATATGTATATACATCTTACATTAATTGCACCATTTCCTGAAGAAAAATACTTTAATTGGTTTACTTCAGCATATATAATATTTGGGGGCCATTATTAAATTAAACCAAGGTTACTTGAATTCAATCTATGAAGTTTTATGAAGTACTATGGTAAAGCTTACAATTAAGACATGGATTACAAGCATAAAAAGCATGCATCATTAAAGAAATGAATGGTTCACAGCCATATTGGGATGGTGTGGAAGAAGGTGAGATGTTATAATGCTACTCATAATTGTATATAGTTTAAAATTAAATTACTTAGTTCAGAAGTTTTTAGGAAAACTTTTGGATTGTGGTTTACTACAGATAACTAATATCATAGGAACTGTAAGCATGAATAAGAGGAGCTAAATTAATTGTAATAATATTTTATAGAATCTAATAAGAACAAGTTAAACAATTTAAACCTCAGTTCCCTACACCAAAACTCTGGCAGTATCTCTCATCATTGAATTAAATACAAGATGAAATTATCATAGGTATTTCAGGCAGAAAAAATGTTTGAAGAGAGGACTAGTTAATTACAATTGTGAGAGTTAAAGTCAAGGATTTCACAGTTTTAACAAGCACTTATTGAGAAAAACTTCATCTGAAGTATACCTGTGAAAACGAACTGATCCGGAATTTGCTGCAAATCACAACTGGTGAAACTTTTTCATAAATATAGGACTGAAATGAAAATCATTTGAAATAAAATCATTTCAAGTTAGATGATTAGGGCTATACTCTCATGAATGGATTCATCAGTCTATGTAATCAGTAAATCAATAGGTTGTTTCAAGAGTGGGTGTGCTATAAACCATGGCTACCATGTTCACATTCATGTCTTGTCCACTATCTGGGGTCTCCAGCAAGGTCATCACAAGAAACAGCTCTTTTTCCTTGAACCCAAACTCTACATCAAAATAAGCCTCTTTTATTTACATCCAGTGTACATGATACTTTAATAGCAGAAAATGTACTAAAATACATGTCATGTTGTACTTCTGGTTGCTTTCCTACTGAGTCCTCTACAAACCACAACTTCATTTAATGCCTCAACAACTAACCAAAAAAATCATACAGTATGATCAAACAATATTCATTCCAGGGATGCAAAGCTGGTTCAGTATACACAAATCGCTCAATGTCATTCAACACATCAGTAGAAGCAATGACAGAAACTACATGGTCATCTCAATAGATGGAGAAAAAGCACTTGACAAGATCCAACACCCTTTATGATAAAAGCTCTGGAGAAACTAGGAATCCATGGAATGTTCCTCAATATAATAAAAGTTGTATATGAAAAACCAAAAGCCAGCATTATACTTAATGGTGAAAACTAAAAACCATTTCCTCTAAAATCAGGAACATGACAAGGAATGTCACTCTCTCCTCTCCTCTTCAATATAGCACTAGAATCCCTAGCAAGAAAAAGGCAAGAGAAAAACATAAAGCAGAACTAAATAGGGAAATAAGTAAAATTATCCTTTTTTACAGATGACATGATCCTTAAAGAACCCTATAGATTCCTCTTCCAAGTCACTTGAGCTGATCTGAAACTTTGGCAAAGTAGCAGGGTATACTATTTACCAAAAATTAGCAGCTTTTCTGTATAGCAACAATGGGACTAAAATCAGGATAGCAACTTCCTTTACCTTCAAAAAAACTAGCAATGAACTTAACCCAATATGTAAAGGACTTATATGATGAAAACTTTAAATAGTTGAAAAAGAAAATTAAAGCAGATTTAAGGATATGGATAAACCATCTGTGCTCTTGAATTGGAAAGATTAACATCATAAAAATGACAGTACAACCCAATACAATCTGCATCAAAATCCTAATAACAGTCTTAGTGATAAAGAGGAAGTAATCCAAAATTTCATACAGAATAATAGAAGACTTGGAAAAGCAAAAGGAAACCTTAGCAGGAATAACAGTGCTAGAGGAGTATTAATAGGAAACATCAAATTCTATTACAAAACTGTAGTAATAAAAAAACAACTTAGTACTGGCACAAAAATAGGCTGGAGGATCATTGGAACTGAATGGAAGACCCAGAAATGAACCATAGACTTATAACCATCTAATATTTGATAAAGGAGCCAAAACCATAGGATGTAAGAAAAATAGCCTGTTCAAAAATGGTATTGGCAGAATTGGCTATACATGTGCAGAAAACTGAAGTTAGATTCTAATGTATCACCGTGGACCAGAATCAATTCCAAATGGATCAAAGACCTCAATGTAGGGCCAGATATCATGAAAATATTGCAGGAAGAGATAGTAGAAACACTAAAACTCCTAGGCAAAAGTCAAAACTTCCTAAATAAAGATACAAAATCAAAACAAGTACAAAAAAAAAAACTTGAAAGCCAGGCATCAATGGCTAATGCCTGTAATCCTAGCTACTCAGCAGGCTGAGATGTGAGGATTGCAGTTAAAAGCCAGCACAGGCAGGAAAGACCGTGATACTCTTATCTCCAATAAACCACCAGAAAACCAGAAGTGATCCTGTGGCTGTAGTGGTGGGGTGCTAGCCTTGAGCTACTGCTCATGCCTAGAGTTCAAGCCTCATGACTGACCAAAAAACAAAACAACACAAAACAAACAAACAAACAAAATAACCCACAATCTTGGGTTACTGTGATTCCATCAAGCTGAGGAGCTTCTGCATGGTAAAGTACATAGCTAGCAAGATAAATAGAAAGCTCACAGAATGGGAGAATATCTTTACAAGCTATGCATCAGAAAATGGCTTCATATGTCAAATATACTTAGAATTCAAAAAATTAAATCCCCCAAAACCCAATCCTCAAAAAAAACAACAATCCAATTAATAAATGGGCCAAAGATTTAATGAGAGATTTCTCTGAAGAATAAGTAAGAATTAACAATAGACACTTGATGAGAAGTTCATTTCTGGTCATAAAAGTAATGAAAAGCAAAACAACACTGAGATTCTACCTCATCCCATTTAGAACGGCCATTATCAAGAAAATGAGCAATAATAGATACTGGCAGGGATGTGGCCAAAAGGGAACAGTTCAAGAATATTGGCAGGTATGTAAACTCGTTCAACTATTGTGGAAAGCAGTATGGAGGTTCTTCAAACGACTAAACATAGAACTTCCCTATGACCCAGCAATCCCACTCCTCCGCATTTATTCAGTAGACCACAAGCAAGGCCACACTGAAGCTACCAGCACGATCATATTCATTGCTGTGTTTACCATAACCAATGCATAGAATCAACTTACATATTCCTCAGTGAAGAATGGATCACGACAGTATCATATATATATATATATATATATATATATATATATATATATATCACAATATAATTCTATGTTCCATTCTAAAGAATGATATTGCCCCATTCACAATGAAATGGAAAGACAGGAAACATTCTTTTGAGTGGAGTAAGCCAGATGCAGAGAAACATGGGTTGTATTTTTTTTTGTCTCTCATTTATAGTCATTAGAATGCACTTGTAAACCTACAAGTAAACATAATGTAAGGGAAAAGACACACACACACAAAACAACAAAAACAAAAACCTACACTAGTACTTGATAATTAAACAGGGCTCTAAACATTCACACAGTGAGATCAAAAGAGTGAACTCTTAGGAGAGGATTGCTAAGCCTTAATTGCTATGTGCATATGATCCTACAACATAATGTTTATCAAAATGAGCTCCAAGAAATAAAAACAAAAATTTCCTTAATTTGCTTTTTGTGTTTATTGTTTATTTCTTTTGTCATTTTTTTATTTCTGTGCTTTTTGTCTTGTATGTAAATTTATCTGGGGGAGGATAAGGGCAAGCACAGAAATGGTGGGACAAAAGTTGAACCAATTCAGCAGTGATACTCACTAGACACTGTATTTTTTGGTGGCTAGCCCTAATTTCAGCATTGCATGTGCACGCAAACACACACACACAGAACATGATTCTATTTCACTGAATAGTCAGAAATGGTCAAACTTATTAGATATTTGCTCTGTGATGGGCATTTTATGTTTTATGTTTTTCACTTCACGGTAAACTTTCTGTGTTTCAGACCAAGATGGGTCAGACCAAGGATTACAATTCTACAATGATGGATAATTTTAACCTCACAAGGCATGTGGCAAAATTTGAGAATCCTTTGGGTTTAATAATTTCTACAAGTCTACATATCTAGTCTTAGTAGTGAACAGAGTAGTGTAATTAAATGAGTGTCAATTGTGCTGTTATGTGACTCAATTCTGCTAATGTCCTTTTATAATTATCACTTAGTAGTTTTAATTTTCTATACAAGGCTGTGAATTACCACTATTTAATTCTTTATCATTTTTTTAAACAAACATTAGCAGCCACTCTCCATTCTCTCCATCATTCAGTCACAGTGGACTAATAATCTGCTCTCTACCTCTATGAATGTACTTATTCTACTATTTTACATTAATGCTATCATCAAACACAATGTATTTTCTTCTTCCTGATTTCTCTGACTTAGCATAACGTTTCCAAGGTACATGAATATTATAGCATATATCTGTAATTTATTCATGCATAATGATAATAGTAATCTATTGCATGAATAATCCATATCTTATTTATCTATTCATTAATTGATGAAAGTTAAGCTCTCTATAATTTTGGGCTCTTCATAATTTAATTTTACTGTCAAGGTGATGTACAGAGGGGTTACAGTTACATATGTAAGGTAATGAGTACATTACTTGTCTAACATTGTTACCCCCTCCCTTATGAATAATTTTTATGTGAACATTCTTTTTTTAATTTAATTTTATTTTATTTGTGAACATACTGTACAGAGGGGTTACAATTGCATGGGCAGGATAATGCGTACATTTCTTACCAAGCATTGCA
>NW_012267296.1:1887829-1951902 GCF_000151885.1 Dipodomys ordii
GGCTTAGGACTGTTCACTGGAACTCTAAAACTGCTTTCTATGCGAGAGCTTGTTCAGCTTCCAGCTTCTCCTCCGCCATCTTGTCGCCTGGATCGTGTCTATGTGAACATTCTTAAACAAGATTTTTGCTGGCTTACATTTTCACTTATATACATTATATAAATATGATATATATATATATATATATAATCACTTGGTCATACATAATACTATAATAAAATTTTTGGAGAACTTCAAAACCACTTTTCATAGACCTTTTGAGATTAAAAAACATTTTAGTTATTTGAAACATTTGAAAAATACTTGAAAAAAACATTTGAAAAATACTTCAAATGTTTTAAGTATTATTTAATAGTGCACATCAATTGAATTTAACATTTATTCAAGAGGAAAAAGGATTCTAGAATCAGAAGTTTTTCCAAAGAAGATGGTCCAGAATGCTCCCTTTTGCAATGTAATGAACTATTAATATTACTAGTAAAACAAGAAATGTCATGCAAAAATTACATGATGGGTATAATTAATTATTTGCCTTATGTTGGAGTAATTTCCATAAACCTGGGAATCCCTAAGGGATCTACTGCTGTAACTGATAAGGCTCAGTTGATTACCTGTAGATTAGGTTACAGCCTATCTGGATATCAAGTACATTTGTAGTTCACTAGATAGGAAGGTACCCTTTGGCCAAATTCATTGTTCAAGTATGGAGTCTGATTTAGGTAGGGTGATTTTTTTCCCTTGCTGAAATAAAGAAATAGTACTGTAAAGTTGAAGTCAAAATTCTTTAGAGCATTGAGTTTCTTGCAAGGCAAAAAAATCATTTCTAGCCAATGGATTATATTTAAGAATTGGTTTAAATGGTGAAGAAATACGCCAAAAGAATTTAAGCACAAATCTCTACAGAGAATATCTTCTTCCTAAACTATTGTAATGTTTTCTTTGGTTTTGTACTTTTAACAAATATACACATAACATTATAAAGAATCTGTACTAATTTAGTTACAGGTTTCTTTCCATGCTTATGGCTGTGTTTTATAACATCAGTGGTACTTTGCAACAGTTTTCAATAAAGATTATATTTATTTGTATAAAACCAAAAGAAAAGAAGTCCCCTTTAAATTTCTCCATTGTTATATAAGGAAAAAAATTATGGCTGGGTATTCTACAGAGTTTAGTGCTCTCCTCCATATTTCTGTATGTGTGGAGTTTATTATTTCTAGAGTTTGAAAATGATTTTTTTGTTATTTTCTTGTTTGTGTTACTGGAAGCTGAACCAAATGCATTGATTATGCTTGTCAAGTTTTCTACTACTGAATTATTTTCCATCTCTGTTCATAATTTCTGTTTTATTTGGTAGCTCCGTGTCACCTTATTTAATAGAACTTCTCTTAATTATTTTCTATTTGGAAGCATTACTCTCCAGACTGTGTTATTATTCACTGTAACTGATGATGCTAAAGAATTGATCATTAACTGATTTCCAAATTTCTCAAAGTTAATAAGCCTAATAAAAGTATCAACCTTACCCACTCTTTATAAAAATACAATCCTGTATTTTTTTCTTTTTCTTGAGTGAATTTTCAGGCAGCCAGTTGCAAAATGTTAGAGACAGAGACTATTTCTGATCTTGATCAAGATAGATCTCTAGGATATCAATGTATTTTTCAACCAAATTTTACTCATCTGAGTATAATTGGGAATTTTATTTTTCTTCCAGTTTTTAAAAACCAAATTGAAACAGTAAGTAGCTACCTTGAAGAGTATAACTTGCTATACGCAACTGACTATGAATGAACTAAAAATATATGTATTAAGATTGAGAATTAATATTAATTATAATGGTAGACAGAAAGACATCAAATCACACAATTAGATGAGGTGTGGAGTAAAGGGAAATAAATTTTCCCAACATGCAAACCCTATGACTTTGATAACTTATGGTGAAGAGTTAGTGGAAGAAATTTTGTGTTAAATTTATCTAACAAACAGGACTCAATATTCTATTGGTAAGTATATAGGGCCATTTCAAAAACTATAGTGTTAAGTTGGACACAGGTGGCTCACACATTTATCACTTGCTACTCAGGAGGCTGAGATCAGAGGATCATGGTATGAAGACAACCTGAACAGAAAAGTCTGTGAGTCTCTTATATCCAATTAAGAACCAGAAAAGCTGGAAGTGACACTGTGGTTCAAGTTGTAGTGCGCTAGCCTTGAAAAAAAAAAAAAACGGTTCAGGGATAATGCCCAGGTCCTGAGTTCAAGTCCCAGGACTGGAACACACAGACACACAGACACACACACCCAACTCTACAGTAACCTTAAGGTGTTGTTTAGAACTGAAACATAACAGACTGTTTCTTTTATGTACCTACAAAAGCTGTTGAAGGTACAAACTTAATGTAATGCTACCTAAACCACCACCTTGGTATGGTTTCTTAAATAGATTAAGGAGTGTAAGGAAAGTTTTATTCTTTGATTTTTTTTTTTTTGCAGTTGTGGAGCCTGAACTCTAGGCCTGGGCACTATCTCTCAGGTCTTCATCTCAAGGCTAGCACTCTACAACTTGAACCACAGCGCCACTTCCAGCTTTTTCTGCTTATGTGGTGCTGAGGAATTGAACCCAGGGCCTCATGCATATGAGGGAAGCACTCTACCACTGAGCCACCTTCCCAGCCCTTCTTTGAATTTATATTAAAAACTCCCAGTGAGTTGCATTGCTATGGACTGCTCCTCTAAAAACAAATATATATGATTTGTGTGAGTTTCATATATTTTCAGTGCATTTTTTATGGATTTGACTATTTCTTTCCATTTTGCATTTTTTTCCAACAGTCAACTTAGACAATTTTCTGATAATAATGATTTTCCCTAGAATTTCTATCTAATTCACTGTTAAAAATTTGCAAAGAGGGGCTCCTGATTTTTGAAAATGAGAATTTTCACTAATAAGAGTACATTTTAATAATTCTTAATTTGGGGTAAAGTTTAAATACATCAATCACTTTTCTCTCTCAGTACTTTTTGTGTGTGTTACCCGGATGCATTTGTCAAAACTAAGAAACTGGCATTGATTCTTTTGTATTAGCAAAATGGTGTGACATTTTAATAACTCTACCCAGCTTCTTTGATAAATCTCAATCTGTTTTGAAGAGAGACATTTGAAAATACCAGTTGATGATTTAGGAAGTCATTGATTATGATTTTACTAGAAATTTTTCTTTAAAATAAATTATATGCAACTATTTAGCTCATATTACAAAGATGCTACGGGAACCAAAATAAAGCATATTGAATTGCTATTATACAGGTATTTCAAATAGTGAATTCACCTACTTTTACATTATATATACATGGAAAAATTTTATAGATTTACATCTAATAGCATATTTTTTCAAAATACTGTTTGGAAACTAAGTATAAATCTAGTGTTCTTTGGGGTCATATTTTATAAACAAATTTTATGTCATCCAATTATTGTACAAGTTTTATGAATTCTAGTTGTTTGGCTTCTTTTAAATCCAGTAATTACCCCCTAAAAGAATGTTAATGTGTTTACTTTCATAAACTTAAAAAGTTCATTCAAATAGCTGTAACTTTTCTCAAATTTTCTTATTTTGATTATTAAACATACTATAATCTTGAATATCTTACCATCCCACCCAAAATAGAAGTTTCAAAGTAGACCAGAGTTGGAAACCATAGTGATCTATGTCAGAAAATGGAAAGACAAGAAGATATTTTCCAAAGAGAGCATTTTAATTTTAGGCAACACATGTGATTAGCTAAAAGAAATTTGTGAGAAGTATAACTTCTTAAATGAAACAGTTAGATAGGAAGTGATAGTTGTGGTATCCTATAACTTAGTGATAATAGAGCATTACATTCTAGAGTAGAATGTAATATCACTGACTGCAGTGTTATTTAGTAAATTTAAAATGAAATTACTTTGTACTTTACAAACCAACTTATGTAGAGTTAGTTGTACTTTTTCTAATACTGGATAATTTTCTTGTTATATACTCTTACCTTGTTAGGATCTTGTAAGGACCTTTGCTACATTTTAATTTAAAATTCAGACATTTCTTTGGGTGCTGTAATGAAAGCAATTAGTAAATTATCCACTAAAGATTAAAGGAGGCATGCAATACAAAATTCAATTAAATTGCATGTGGTTGCTTAATATGTTGAGAGTTGTTTCTACAGGCAACCAAAATTATAATTATGTGCAGTTAACAAAGTATTGTTTTATCTTCCATATCTGTCTTTTTCACTGACTCACAGAGCATATATTCCATTTTAATGTGCTCTTTTCCCAGACAACCAACAATCTATTACTGCAGTTATCCCATCAGTTATTTTACTACAATACTAGCCCTAGTAATTTTATTAGATCAGAAACAAATGTTTAATCATCAGGATTGCCAAAATTGAAGAGGGTAACAGAGCTACAACTAGTTATGTTTATGTCCCTGTTTAATTGGACAACCATACATTTTGGATATAACAGAATATGCTTAGTTTTCTCATGGAGCTCCTGGCTGTGCAGTATATTCCATTTTTTAAAAATATATGTGTGATATTTTAGCTTCTTACTGAATTTTGTAGTTTTGGATTTTCTGTTAGTGACTAAAATAGAAAAAATGCGCATAATTTTTTTAAAAAAATTCAGTAGGATTTTATGTAAGTACAGGAGTCTTTTAATAACTGAGAAATAAAATTAGGAACATGGCCAGGTATAGTGCTCATTCCTGTAATCTTATTTCCCCAACTTATCAGGAAGTGGAGATTGAAGAATTACATTTTGAGTTCAGGCATAAAGTTATAGAAATCCTATTTTAAGCAATCATCTGCTATGGTGATTCACAGATGCAGTCCAACTATGTTGGAGGGATGTATAGAAGGATTATTGTCCAGGTGGTCAAGGGGAAAAAAGTAATACAATATTTGAAAAATGAGTAAAGTTAAAAAAGGCTTGTGACATTGCTCAAGTAATACAACACCTGCCTATCAGACAGGAGGCCCTGAGATGAAAGTCAATCAAACAAATAAATGAAAATTAACAAAATTTCTACTAGTCATGAGATTTCACTCTTCCTCAGATCCAGCCTACATGATATCTAAATTATTTAATTTTTTCACTCCTCTCCACATAGTATCCAAACTTCCTGGAAATGTACTAGCATACTACAGTCACATGTCTGCTAAATTGACAATGTGTACTTTCAAGTTGTATAATAAATTCATCCTTAGGGATTTTTCAGCCCGGGTTGGCTTTGAACTGAAATCTTTGCCACAAAAGCCCTTTATTATTTCCAATTAAAGCAACAAGGAGATCAAATAGAATAAGTAGAGCTTACCTGGTCCTTATCAAGAATTGCAAAAAATTTTCTGAAATGACAAAACTCATTAGATGTGATGAGAATTTTAACACAGATATGCCCAGTATTTTAGAACCATGTAGTCAGTAGAATATACAACACAAAACAAAAAAGGCAAAACTCAAAACCGAAAATTTTGACAACAATGTTTAGACATCTTTGCTAAGAAAGCACATCACATGGTTGGGCCTCAGTTACCAGGGCCTGTAAAAAGAGCAACTTGTTAGTAAGGCACCTTAGAATAGATGGATGGAGTAATAAGCTTGGTGGAAGTTTAAGGGTCAGATGGGGTCAAACCCTTAACCCACCATGTGGCCAAAATGGCGAACTCAAGATGGCGAATTTCTGAAAAAATGCAAAGAAACCTTTAACAAATAGATGAAGCCTACATTGGCTAGCCTTTGAGAGAGAACCTAGAGGAGGGTCCCAGGGACCCAGCCTGCATCACACTCTTCAAGGCACAAGCCAAAAAGTTGTAGAAAAAAGGGTAGAAAGTTGGATATGAATGGCAGAGAGAGAGAGCAAAGAGAGCCTTAAATTAAACAGACTTCTGACCATTTACCATTGCAGTAGCAAAAACTGTGTACATTTGAGAAAGGCATAAAATGAAGCGCTCTGGCTTTCCAGGGAGCGCAGGAGGCATTTCAAAGGGGTTTCACACCTCAGGCGTGATTCGCAGCACCCCATTAAATGAGTAGGAGAATCAGTGTGGTGAGTGAAGGAGAGCTGACCAGGCAGAAGCAGAGTCCCGACTTCCCCCAGAGCCCTTTAGAGAGAAATGGCCAAGCCCCCAAAACCAAGCATCCTCGACTTCAGAGGTGACAGCCTTTCAGCTAAAGGCCGTAGGAGATCTCTGTCTTGGCACCACGTCTGGACAGAGATTGAGCAACAGAGAACCGTAGAGAGTAGTTTCACTCACCAGAGTAGAGAAGTAGTGTGGACGTGGACGTGAAGGCCAGCAATAGTATCAATGCACTGTGTCAGCAGCGGACAGATGGGTTCGCAAAAGGCCATCAGAACTGTGGGCATTCATCAGAGCAAAAAGGGAAAAACAAACAGAAAAAGAAAAAAGGAAAAAAAAAACAGAGATGAATCCCAGCTATCCTGACTATAAGCCCTTTATCCGAGTCACAGCACCATTTATGTTAGGTTTTTAAAAAGAGGTAGCCGAGTAAGAACTGCACCACCCACGTGGTATTCAGGTAAGGGGTAGGTTTCTTCAGTAGACCTGCTGGGATCAGGCAAGGTTGGCACTCCACGTGGCTGGGAAAGACAGTGCTAGGAAAGAGAGAGGAAAGAGAGAGGAAAGAGCCATCTCCCAACTAACCTGCAAAGAGCCAGGCTGGAAGCATGGCTCAAGACTCATATTTAACCAGCCAAACACTGGAAGTGCTATTGTAACTCAACGT
Organism: Dipodomys ordii; assembly: GCF_000151885.1. Taxonomy (NCBI): domain Eukaryota; kingdom Metazoa; phylum Chordata; class Mammalia; order Rodentia; family Heteromyidae; genus Dipodomys; species Dipodomys ordii. Next base: position 1,894,620 of record NW_012267296.1, read on the forward strand.
GGTAGAGCACTAGCCTTGAGCAGAAGTGCTCAGGGACAGTGCCCAAGCCTTGAGTTCAAACCTCCTTGAATACCAACTGGGACAAGCCATCCCAGCAACAAGCACCTAGATTCAGCCAGTCTGGGGAACAAGGGAACATGGAGAGGAGTAAGAGGAGATGATGTCACATCAGCTACTTTGTGCCTGCCCTTTCAAAATTAACCAGAGCCAGGAGGTCAGTAGAAGTAAGAAGCCTGCCCATACAATGTCTATACCTGTCTACCTATTAACTGAACAGGAATTTATATTCTTGCCTTTGTCATCTGACTTCTCTACCTAGTTGCCAGATGTCAGAATTATCTAAGGACATTTCTACCAACATTTTTAGTCCCAAGTCCATCCTCTTGCCATTTATTTGCTCTCTAGCATTTTTTTCCAGCTCCTCAATGCTCATGAGACTGCTCCAGACTTCATCTAAGGACTCATGCCACCAAAGGACAGCTGCTGCTCACTGCCTTCTCTGGGAGGCGACCAAATTCCAGCCTTTTACCCCTATTGTCGATGCCTCTTGTTAGCAGGAAGTAGCCAGAGAGAATTTGCACCCTATTTCATGATTATTAAAAGGCTGGAATGTAAGGTCCACTCTTGGATGGCTAGCAGACTCCAACCTCCTCACAGCAAAGTCTCAACCCAGTACCTGCATTACCTAGGCAACTGGGACACCTGGAAGAGGTCACATCTGCATCTGCTGAGGTCATATCTGAATTTGATGTGGCCACACCTTTCTCCACCTATACCCTAGATAAGGCCTAGCCCAGGCCCAGATGCTCTCTCTCTGCTCTTTTCTAGCTCTTTCCTCTCTCTTTCCCAGCTCTCTCTCTTTCCCAGGCCTTTCCCAGCCACATGGAGTGCTGGGACCTTGCCTGGTCCCAGCAGGTCTACTGAAGAAACCTACCCCTTACCTGAAAAAAAAATCAACCTTGTTAATGTGTTACTAAAAGTATTCTGGAGTTCTCTAAATGCGTTTCACATATTGGTTCAATTAAGGTTATACATTCCATGTTAGGAACATGGGAATGACATATTTGGTAACTCAAATGAACATTATTTTTCTGGCTGCCTCTAAGGCAAGCTCTGGCAGAGTATCTGAAAAGATTTCTCACAATTGAGCAAAATATTTGTGAATATCATTTTTGTGCCTGTGGGTGCTGGACCTGGGGCTTGAACTTGGGACCTGGGTACTACTAGTCCTTGAGCATCTTTGTACTCAAGGCTAGCACTCTACTACTTGAGCCAGAACCCCACTTCCCACTTTTCAGAGTAATTTATTAGAGGTAAGATTCTCATGGACTTTCCTGCCTGGGGTGACTTTGAATGCTGATCCTCAGATCTCTGCCTCCTGAGTAATTAGGTTTAGAGGTATGAGCCACCAGTGCCTGGCATTTAGGGGGTGTGTGCATGTGTGTGTGTGTCAGCACTGGGGTTTAAATCCACGACATTGACACTGTGCCTTTGTGTTTTTGCTCAGGGTACTTGAGCCACAACTCCACATATGGATTTTTACTGGTTAATTAGAGATAAAAATCTTGGCGCTGGGAAGGTGGCTCAGTGGTAGAGTCCTAGCCTTGCATGCATGAGGCCCTGGGTTTGATTCCTCAGCACCACATAAACATAAAGAAAAAAGCTGGAAGTGGCGCTGTGGTTCAAGTGGGAGAGCGCTAGCCTTGAGCTGAAGAGCTGAGGGACATCGCCCAGGCCCAGAGTTCAGGCCCCACGACTGGACCCCCCCCCCCACAAAAAAAAGATAAAAATCTTGTGAACTTTCCTGCCCCCTGCTGGTTTTGGACCAAGGTCCTCACATCTAACCCTCCTGAGTAGCTAAACATTACAAACATGTGCAAATGTTACTCAGAAATGTTTATTATTTAAACCATATTTGATTTCTTCATTTGTTTGGGTGTTTTGGGGGGGAAACTATGCCCAATTCCTTCTTTTTAAAACCAAAATCTCGTTATAATGAAAGAATAATTTCAAATGCATTGACAGAAAAATGAACCAGCATATTGTGTCATTAATACTTAATATTTATTAAAGTTTATGCAAGGAAAGACTTTTTTGAACAAAAATGAATATTTGACACATGTATGAATTCATTTTGGTCATAAGCAAAAAATTGCTCTATTGTTAACATTTTCCAAACTGAATTTTGTTTAAAATTTGAAAAAAAAATTCTTGGCAATAACAGATCAAAGTGACCATAGATTATCTGGATAATGCTTATTAGCACTGTGTGCAATAATTTTTGCAGTCTTTGACAAGCCATACAAGCTGTATTTTCTGAACTATGAGAAATGTATGAATTTTGAGAATATTTCAAGGAAGCAATAATTTACATGGTTGAAATTTATGCTCATCCACAGGTCTTTGCTTAATAGAAAAGCTACTTAAAATTTCTAATAAAAATATGAGTCCCATCCTTGATTTTCTTATTAAATAGTAAAGCAGCATCTTAAATATCAATTATGTTAGGGGCTATTAGATATTTCACATCAAACTTTCAAAACAACACTGAAGGAAAAACATGAAAAAGTACCAGTGGCAAAGTTCAGAAAACACAGTGTGTCTTAGCAACATACAAATGATGCTGTTAGAGTGCATGGTGGTTTGTTGGTGGACTCTCCAAGCTTCGCTTGGTTTTCTCTGCCAGTGGCCTGAGAACTGCTTATTTTTTGTGTGTGTGTGCTTTCTGCTAGGTTATCCAAGCTCTTCTAACACTTTTAAAGAGAATTATTCAAATTTTCTGATTCCAAGACTGGTATTTTTCCCCTTCAAATGTACTGTTTCACTGGTGCTAGGTTCATTTGTAAGCAATAGATATCTAAAAACTAACATTTAGGCAATTTTATACAGTATACCTTTATCTCTCCCTATACTTTTCTTCTCCCCAAAATAAAATTAGTTTTGCATAAACTATAATAGTTGCAATTTGTTGATTTGTGTATCACAAAATGTATTCTTGTGTTTTCTTACAGTGTTTAGTTTTAGTCATCTTTCAGGTAGGCTGTTATGAACTGAAACAATAAGAATTCAGAGTTGAAAAGGATTATCTGGCTTTAAATTGAAGTTTCTACATTGCCCTCTCATAACAAGAACTGGTTTAATTATCTTATTAGAATTGACTTATGCTTATAGTTAAGACAATTCAGCATCTTTCAAACATGTAATATGTCTTGTCATTGACTTTAATCATGGAGTTGTTCCAATTTCTTCCTAAATTACTTTATTAGTTTGGGAGAGGTAAAGGAAGTAAGCAAGTTGCGAATGTTTTTGTTTAATTTTTCATTATTTTATTTTTTAATTTTAGATTTTTTGTCAAGGTAATATACAGAGGGATTACACTTACAGAAGTAAGGTAGTGAGTACATTTCTTGTTGAATTTATTACCACTTCTCTAATTTTTCTCCCACTTTCCCTCCCTCAACCTCCCCCAACCCCAGATGTACAGATCATTTCCAACATAGTTTCTTGTGTGTGGCTGTTGCTTTGGTTCCCCCTTTGTCCTTTGTCCCACAATGTTGGTGTTCCCCTTCTCTTCCTGAATTCAGATAAATGTATATACAGTATATTCCTTTTTGAACAGTATTACCCTTTTCTTCATTTTCACCCACTTTTCCCCCTCCTGGTTCTCTTCTCTCCAAGATGTAAACTTCATTTCCAACATAGTGTCTACTGAGTATCTGTGTTAAATTTATTCAGTTTTAAGAGGAAAATCAAAACAGTTGTTTCAGCAGAATTGTGTATACTGACAATTATACTGGAGTTAATTTTCCTAGAATTATACCTGAGTTCAACTACCATTTCTTTTTAAAATCTAACATTAGTTATTTCTTTAATAATTACCATAAAACTTAAGTCAGAAAAAGGGGCTTTTGCATCTATATAATATAATCTTATAAAGTACATTATGTTTACAAATGCCAAATCAGGAAGACATAGATTTGATCCTCACCTCTTTCACTGCTGGTTTTGTGGCTTGGTACGAATCATTGCACTGCACACAACATATATTTCCTAATCTCAAGGTGTTATTGAAGAGATAATACCCACTTGGAAACATCATGTAGAGATCTCATGAAGCAACCAATTCAAATATGATTTTAAGCAGTTATAAATCAATTTGAGATGTCAAGTCAAAATGTTCTGACACCACTTATTTTTTATTGTTTTTGTTTTATTGTGAAAATACTGTGTAGAGTGGTTACAAGTTACATGAGCAAGGTAATGAGTATATTTTTTATCAAGCATTGTTGCCTCCTCCTTTGTTTTTCATTTACCATTCTTTCCCTCCCACCTCCACAACTATACTCCTCCCTACCCGCCACCTCCACCTAAATTGTAAAGTTCATTTTTCAACATAGTGTCTTGTGCATCTCATTGTTACAATGGGTCAACCTGTATCCCTACTTAAACATTTTGTTCTTTTTTTTCCCTTCCCCTCCCCAAATTATACCAACATCAAATACAGTGACAACAGGGGTTATACCGTGGGGGAGGAACATACAAAGCAACAAAAAAATCACATGGTACCTTATGAATACATTAGAAGTAATAGCAAGAAAGAAAAAAAACACTTGTGTCCCTCTTTTGGGGTTCATTTCACTTAAGTTTATCTTATCTGTTCATATGTACATAGCTTTTGACCTTTTCTGCTTGTCCCAGACATATACTAGTTATTGCAAATAAGGGAAACAATGGTACCTATGTTTCTCTTGGCTTGGCTTACTTCACTTAATATAATTTTTGCAACTTTTTCCATTTCCTAACAAATGGGGCTATGTCATTCTTTCTGATGGAGGAATAGAATTCCATTATGTGTGTGTGTGTGTGTATATATATATATATATATATATATATATATATATATCACATTTTCTTGATTCATTCATCTACTGAGAGGCACATCTGGGTTGTTTCTTTATCTTAGCTATGGTAAATAATGCTGCAATAAACATAGATGTGCTGGTGGCTTTAGCATGATCTTGTTTTTGATCATTTGAGTAAATGTCCAAAATTGGGATTGCTGGGTCATAGGGGAGCTCTATGTGGAGTCTTTTGAGGAACCCTCATACTACTTTCCAGAGTGGTTGAACAAGTTTACACTCCCACCAACAATGCAGTAAAGTTCCCTCTGACACCACTTATTTTTACAAGCATGTCCTCTTTTTCTCCTTACTAACGTTCCTCCTTTGTTATTGACTTTCGTTGTTTTCCTTTCCTTTTTTTAGTTTTTTTATAGTATGGGTGATGTACAGAGGGGTTACATTTACATAAGTAATGAGTATATATCTTGCCGAACAGTGTTATCCCTTCCCTTCCCCCCTCCATGCTTTCCCTCCCCCTACACTCCTCCCCTCCAAGTTGTAAAGTTCATTTCCAATATAGTTTCTTGTATCACTGATGAGTTGGTTCACCCTTCGTCCTTTGTTTTACCATTTCTGTGATTCCCCTTCCCCTCTCCAAATCAGATAAACTTATATACAAGATCAGGGCTACAGAAATCAATAGCAGTGACAGCAGGGGATAAACCAAAGGAATAGAATGAAAGACAAAAGAAATCACTGCAAACAGTGCACTAAAAAACAAAAAGCAAACAAAATCATTTGCTTCCATATCTTGGAGTTAATTTCAATTAGCATTATTTTATATGGTCATCTGTATATAGCTATTGAACTATTGTGATCCTCTGCTAGGACAAACCTAGACTTGAAATACATGGAGTTCATTTCTGCCACATAGTTTTAAATAGAGTATTTTCTCTACATGAATATACTTTGTTATGCTTTTGAATGGCTGGATAGTTCTTGTCATGTATCTTGGTATGATCAAAAGCCACATACACTTGGGAGTTATATTGCTTTAGTTCAAAACTGTCCTGATATTTCAATGTTACTGTTTCCTTAAGTATGAAATTTTAGAGATCATAGATTCCACAAGAAGTTATTTTGAGGACACAAAGAGTATTTGTGTTCGTGTGTGTGTTTGTGTGTGTGTGTGTGTGTATGTGCTTGTATATTGTGAGTATGCATATATGTATGTGTGTATGTGTATTCCATTTTAAATGTCACTTCCTGAGAGAGACCATTCTTCATTTCTCAGTCTAGAAGAGCTACCCATTAAATACCTTAGTATATATTTTTGTTATCTACTAGCTTCTATTTGTCCATGACTAAATTTTTGCCTCTTTCCTTGTTATTTATCTATTTATCTGTTGGTCTTTTCTTGATGCACTTTAAAATCCATGAAATTTTATACAAATCTCATTCAAAACTAACCTTCAATGCTCAAAATTTTCATATGTGTGTATATATATACACACATATATATGTATATATATATATATATATGATAGATGCTCAATTAACATTTGTTGACTGAATTCATGACTCTTAAACTAGCTTAATCCCATCTTTAGGATCAAGACTCAGAAAAGGGAAATAAATTACACAAAGATTAAAAAGGCTGCTACGTATCTGAATTAAATTTTCTTACACACTGCCCAAGACAAGGGCTAGAAGTAAGTAGTCCTGTGTTTAATTCTTTTCTTTTCCTTTTTCATTCATATTTTCACACTGGGACAGGAATTTAAACACATAAAGCCTCATTTTCCTATCTGTGAAACTAGGGAGGATATAAAATATAACCTCTCTGGATAAAATCAGATAGTTAATATCTAAAATAGTTTCTAGTTTCCAATTTAGTAATGGAGTTAGAAGCTTTAAACTGAAATTTCATTTGTACTATTTGGAATCTTTTTTGTTTCAGTTTATCTACTTACAAGAGATGGTAGTATATGGAAATATAACAACAAATTCTGATGAAATTAATTATAGAAGAAATTAGGGTGAGTTTGGTAGCAGTACTTTGTTTACATGTGTAGAAATGTTACATGAACTAGCTTTTTATCATTTACATAAAAACAATAGAAAATAGAAAAATGAAGTCAGGCACGGGTGGCTCATGCCTGTAATCCTAGTTACCTAGGAAGCTGAGATTTGAGGATTGTTGTTAGAAACTATCCCAGGCATGAAAAGTCTAAATTAATCACGGAAAAAAGCTATGCTCAAGTGGTAGAATGCTAACCTTGAGCAAAAGGAGCTCAGGGACAGCTCCCAGGCCCAGAAATCAAGCCCCAGGAGTCTCTCTCTCTCTCTCTCTCTCTCTCTCTCTCTCTCTCACACACACACACACACACACACATGGAAAAGATGATGGATTTTCATGAAATACTGTATCAATACTCAAGTTATTTTGTGGCATATAAAAGGTTTTCCTGTAGGATAGCCAGAGCAATCTTTTCTCTTATTTCTTTTTTCTTGAGTTGTACAGTCATGTTAATTTGACCTGATTAATGACTTCTTATGCAATAATGGTACCTATTAAATTACTGTTTTAAGTTGAACATATAATGAACATGGATAAATTATCAAAATTAATATTGCTACTCTTCTTCAAAACCTTCATTATACTCACTATTTTTTGTGTGGTGTGGTGTGGTGGTGGTGTGTGTGTGTGTACATGTGCATGCTCTTGCACATGGGGACAGGTTTTGGGACTTGAAACTGAAGGCTAGGATGTTGTCACTGAGCTCTTTTGCTCAAGGCTAGTGCATTACCATTTGAGCTACTGCTCCACTTTCAGCTTTCTTTTTTTTTTTGGCATTCTTGGGGCTTGAACCTAAAGCCTAGGTGCTGTCTCTGATGTTTTTCACTCAAGGCTAGAGCTCTACCACTTTGAGTCACAGCACCACTTCCACTTTTCTGGTGGTTAATTGGAGATTAGTCTCACAGGCTTTCCTGTCCAGGCTGGCTTGAAACCCAATCCTCAGATCTAAGCATCCTCAGTAGCTAGGATTACTGTAGTGAGCCCCTGGCACTCTGTGACTTTTGCTGGTTATTTTGAAATAATACTCTCATCGACTTTCCTGCTTGGGCTGGCTTCAAAATCATAGTCTTTAGATGTCAGCCTCTTAAGTAGTTAGGAATACAGACAAGAGTGACCTGTGCCTGGTTCTCATTATGCCTGGCTTTCTGAAATGCAGTCATTATGTTGAAGCCTTAATAAAACTTAAATGTCTAAACATTAGTTTTGCTCATAATGTTTTGCTCCTAATGTTTGCTCATAATGTTTTCATGAGTGGGGCTGTTTACTTATTTGATATGCTCATCTTTTCTTCTCTTGAAGTATAATATATTTCTTTTTGACAAGCCTGAATACTTGCAAAAATAGTGATTTTTATTTCATTTTCCTTATTACATAGAAGTCATGGCAATTAAGTGTTACATTAACAATGGAATGTGCAGTGTAGAAGAATAATTATACATTTTATTCAGTAGGAAGTATGATCAACAACATACATACATTTTCTAAAAGCTTCGTGAGATATCTTTTCTTCCCATTTCTTTCTTTTTTTTATTTTGTCAGTCATGGAGCTTGAGTTCTGGGCCATGGCTCTGTCCCTCTGTTCTTCAGCTCAAGGTTAGAGCTCTACCACATGAGCCACAGTGCCACTTCCAGTTTTCTGGTGGTTTATTGGAGATAAGAGTCTCACAGAATTTCATGCCTGGGCTGACTGAACCACGATCCTCAGATTTCTGCTTCCTGAGTAGCTAGGATTACAGGCATGAGCCACCAGTGCCCATTTCTAGTATCAAAAATATTTATATATCTTCAAAAGTAAAGGAAACATTTCAAAATGACAAGAAAAAAGTTACAGAATTTATTTCTTCTTTAAGAAATGTAAAACTCATGTCCTCTTGGATATTGTTAGATAGCATTCAGGTACTTTGTGCACTTGAAAGCCACAGGATTGAGACCACCAGCTTGCTTCACACTAAATTACATAGTAGAATGAAACTTCCTGCCAGAAAGCTTGCTCTGAATGATTTTTGGAACAAATCTCAAAACTTGTTTGGCTTCCCTGTACCTATTCTATGCCAAAATAAGGCTAATTCAGGTTACTAGGTCAGGAACCTTAGAAGTTAGGAATGTGGGAACACAAGATTGTGAAGTGCTGTAAGAAATCTATCTTCTCCTGCATTTTGGCTTTCTGTGAGGCAAAGATCCATTTCTTTAATTCCCATTAGTCACAGTAGAATATTTTTTAAATGTTGAGTTGAGAGAACAGTTATAGACAGTAAAAGGAGTGATTCTGGAATATTTTTCGTTTGTTTTCAGTGATGAGGCTTGAACTTAAGACCTCCCACATGCTAGAAAAATACTCTATGGCTCGAAATACAATCACAGTTCTTTGGCTTGTATGCTTCTCAAATGAACAATAACATTTTATTGATCATGTTCTGGAAGATAATTCCAAGATCAAGATATCAGGAGATTCACTGTCAGTTGAGGGTTCACACCCTCGAATGTTGTATCTTCACATGGCTCATTAGGTGAGTGATCTCTTTCAGAGGTGTGTGTGTGAGAGTGTGTGTGCATGTGTATGTGTGCACATGCACATGCACATACCAGTACTAGGCCTTGAATTCCTGGTTTTACTCTCTCTTGTTTGAGCTTCTTTACTTTGAGGCTGGCACACTAGTACTTACATCAGATCTCTACTTCTGACTTTTTTGATTGTTGATTAGAGATAAGAGTCTTAGTGACTTTCTTGCCCACTTTGGATTTGAATCCTAATCCTAAATGTTTAACCTCCTGTGTAGGTAGGATTACAGTAGTGAGCCAGAAATGCCCATCTCAGCATTATCTGTCTTTTGTAAGGACACTGATTGGCTAAGTTTCCAGGTTGGTTTCAGTCTGTGATGCTCCTGTCCCTGCCTTCTTAGGAATTGGGATTAAAAAATGTAATGCCTTTCTTGGTTGAGTCTTTTTCGTCAGTCATGGGTCTTGAATTCTGGGCCTGGGCACTGTCCCCAGCTCTTCAGCACTCTAAAACTTGAGGCATAGCACCACTTCCAGTTTTCTGGTGGTTAATTGGAGATAAGAATCTCAAGGCTTGCTTTGAACCAAGATCCTCAGATCTCAACCTCCTGAGTAGCTAAGATTACAAGTATGTTGCACCAGCACCTGGCTTCCTGGCTGAATCTTCAGTGTTGATATTTTCTACTTCATCGAAGAAAATGAGGCATAAATACTGTAACATTATTATTTTTTTATTTTATTCTTTTGCTGTTCCTGAGGCTTGAACTCTGGACCGGTGTGATGTTCCAGAGCCTCTTTGTGCTCAAGGCTAGAGCTCTACCACTTGAGCCACAACACCACTTCCAGCTTTTACTGATTAGTTTACTGGAGCTAAGAATTTCACAGACTTACCTGCCTGGGCTGGCTTGGAACTGCCATCCTCAGTTCTCTGCCTCCTGAATAGCTAGTATTACAAGCATAAGCCACTGGCACCTGGCTCAGAGTGACATTATTATAATCGTAATTTTACAGTTAATCTCAAGGCAACTGAGGGAATGAAATTTAGATAAAAATACATTTTATGCATAAGTGGGATGAATTGTCACTGACTTATACTTTTCCTTTAGAACCATAAATTGACAAATCTAGAAAGTAAGGACATTAATAAAAATGGAACATATTCTAATAGTTTAAATAAAAATTACACAAACACATACAAAATTGGACATTTTTGGTATTGCAACATAAAGCAAGTATTCGTACCTGTGTATAAGTTAAAGATAAAAAGTTATACATGAGTGTACATATGAAAATATTTACATAGGTATATGTCTAGGTGTGTAACTAAAAACATAAACATCACTTTATTTTCAGTTCTCCAAATTTTTAATCTATATTATAGCAATGTTTCCTATAATAACCTGTCTAAAGTGACATGTATCATGTTTTAAACTGTTTTAATAATTCACAAAAGAGGTATACTAACTATATAATCAAGTAGAAGTCAGGTGGATAAGTATATAACTTAGTATTTGCTCAAAGTTGAGGATTTTGAATAAACTTTGAAATATAAAAAGAAAGCAATGGGGCTGGGAAGGTGGCTCAGTGGTAGAGTGTTTGCTTTGCATGCATGAGGCCCTGGGCTTGATTCCTCAGCACCAAATAAGCAGAAAAAGCTGGAAGTGGCGCTGTGGCTCAAGTGGTAGAGTGCTAGCCTTGAGCTGAAGAGCTGAGGGACAGCGCCCAGGCCCAGAGTTCAGGCCCCACAACCGGACCCCCCACCAAAAAAAGCAATATTATGTTTTAAAATATAGAACATTATAATTTTAGTTCTAATGGCAATATGATATTTTTATTACTTGACATTATATGTTCATAATTTCTTTATCCCTAAAGTCTTTGTAAGGTCTATGCTGCAATCAATAGCCAGGAAATATTTTTAATTAAAATTCAATTCTATAAATATTTCTTGTATCCTCTGTGAAAAATAAAAATCCCAATTCTATTTAACTTGTACATTTGCAACAATAGACTAAGGAATCACCTTTAGAAAAAAATATGGTGTGTTCTGTCTTTTTGTCTCTTTCTATTTCCCTCTCCTCCCTTCTCTGCTGTGTAATGACAGCAGTTTGATGTTTATCATATTTTGGAATTCAATTTTTTTAAATGAAACCAAAAGACTCGAATCTAATTATTTCTTTTCTTCATTCTCCCCACGAATGAATCTTATTGTTGATCAGCCTCTCCTCAAACTTTCAGGCTCAAGAGTCCCTCAAATTTTGATTCCCCAGAAACAGAGATGACAGACATGCACAAGTCGGCCTTTTCAAAACCCAGTACTTCTATATTAGTGCTACAATTGAAATGTTATGGAAAGTAATAAGTAATGCTTATATTGTACTTTGAGAGAGAGAGAGAATGAATGAAAGATAGACAGAGAGAAAAAGGGAGAGAACTATGTAAGTGGTCATGCTAACTTATTCCAAACAACTAACATGCAGAAAGGAAGCTAGTTTGTTAAGTAAACCCACAAAAGCTGCACTTAATAAGGAAATATATGGTGGTAACTCCTGGAAGAGTCAGACTTCAGGTTAACTGAAAGAGATATTGTTTTTGCTAACAATTTTCTCTAATTTACTTTAATCTAAAGTATAGTCATATTACCCTAAATGATTAGCAGGATGGTAACAAATCTTGGTCATCAGAAATATGTCCAACAAAAACAATGTCACTGTGTAGCTTAGAAAACTTCCAGAAAGAATTTTTCAATTGAAAATAAGCATAGAAGAGCTGTAGTTAAATGATAAGAACACATTTTAGACGGTGATTTCATAAAAAAAGTAATTTTGAGTTGTGCATAGATCAGCAAATTGTGTGTTTAAGCAAGTTTTAAAAGGAATTGATTATTTCTGACACATAATACTATAATAAATGCAAAAAAGAACCCATATAATTTAAATGAAAGTTATGAAAATCTTTCTCAACTTGACCTGGAAATGACCTTCCAGATACAAAAAAAATGAAATTGTGGTTTAGATTTAAAGATATGATGAGTAAATTCTACATAATTTCTATTAAGATATTTTTCCCCTTTGCTTTGGAGTTCTGAGGCTTGAATGCAGGCACTTTTTCTTCTCGGGCAAATACTTTGCTACTTAAATCACACCAACATCATATGAGTCCGGTTCTGAGAAGAAAGAAATCTATGTGCCAACTGATTGCAAAGCACATTTTACACAGTATTTCCAAAGTCTTTAATTAAAGGATAGATAGTATTAAAGATAAAATTGGAAAGGGACATAGTAATTGATAGTCAGTGAAGAAGTGTGCTCTCTCATTTCACACCCTACCAAATTATTTTGCTTACATTTTATTATCTTTAAGCTGTGGTACAAAGGACTTACCATTCAACAAATAAGTTTATAAATACCTTGTATTTTGATTGGTGCCATACCTTTCATCATTCTCCTTTATCCCTCTCAAACAAATCCCTCCCTTCAGTTTGCCTAATGTCATGAGACATACAGTGAAGTTGTTTTCCTTGGAAATAAATTTGTAGTAATATATATTTACATAAAACTAACTTCTTTCTTAAAAAGATGTCTCAAAGACTTTATGCACAAAAAATTAATACAAACTTTGAATATTACTATAGGAAATACATTTTATTGTACTAATTGGTAGTAAAATGAGATTGGAGCTGGGTGTCGGTGGCTCATGCCTGGAATCCTAGTTACTCAGGACGCTGAGATCTGAGAATCACAGTTCAAAGTCAGCTGGGGCAGGAAAGTCCCTGAGACTCTTATCTCCAATAAACCATTAGAAAACCGGAAGTGGCCCTGTGGCTCAAGAGGTTGAGTGCTGGTCTTGAGCTGAAGAGCTCAGGGACAGCACCAAGGCTCAAAATTCAAGCCCCATGACAACGACAAGGAGGAGGAGAAGGGGGAGTGGGAGGAGGAGGGGGGAGGAGGAAGAAGAAATTTATTTGTCTATGTTCTGTGGCATAGAATCTTGATAACATTTAAAAGATTGTCTAAATAACTTTATGCCACATTATTGAATGACATTTCTAATTTTTCATTATATTGTGAGGAACCAGATCCAGGGAAATGAGATTGATTCAGAGTATTAAGCACTAGTCTTTCTGCAAGAACAAATTTCCCATTTGTTACTGAATCAAAGAAAAAATATTTTTGGGTATATAGAGGCCTCTGAGATTATTCCTTGAGCCTCTGATTCAAGTGTCTAGGATACATCTGTATAACAATATGTCATCTACAATGAAACAATGTGGCAAACGTTAGCCAAATCATGTTTTTCAAATGCATACTTAGGTACTAAGCAAAATATGTGAGCAGAAAATTTGATTATATATGTACATATATATTGGATTCATTCATGTAAACTTATTTTTAAAGTATACAGATAAATTTGATACAAATTTTACAGGATGGAAACTGAGGTAGTAAAGTATAAATAAAACACTCTATTCACATATTAAATTTTAATGAGATTATAATAAGGTTGATGTAGAAAGAGTAGGTATTTATGGCACAAGCAGGACATTACTATATGCTATAAACATTTAAAGAAAGTATTGTAATTCATTTATTATGAGATAGAGCAAGTGTGAAAATGCCATCTCTCTAACATCTATAAAATCCGTAACAGTCACTCATGAACTCTGTTTGTCAAGGTAATTGTAGCTTCAATTACTTGGCTTTTGAATGTCAAATCTGAACAGTAAAACTGTCAAAATGTCAAAAATATACATCACAACCATTTTTCTTATTATTAAGAAATATGCAAAAATAGCACAAATCCTCCTTGTAGAACTAATGCTATCACTGACTTCCATGTAATAACATTTTACAGAGTGAAAGGTGCTGAAATGTATTGTGAACTTAAATGTAGTTTCTCTGAGCTTGGTGTGAAAAAGTATCTCAGATCCAGTGATGGATTTATTTAGTGATTTTTCTTTTTATTAAGCATTTAAAAAGTCAGGAAATGTTCAGTCTGTTGATATTGCAAGAGGAGATTTAAGATTAGGAAAATTATTCAGCCTACAAACACATTTCCCAGTGCTGTGCCAGTTATGTTCTAGGGTTGACATTTCTAAAGGCCTAGTTAATATATGAACATCTGGCTTGGTTTACAGGCCCAACGTTCAATATTAATTCCAAGATGTGAGCTGAAGCCAATTTCTCCAGCAAAAGAATTTCTTCATTTAGAATTTTTTTTCCTAGTTAGAAAAGAAAAGTTGTGCCTTTTAATGTACTATTTCTGTAGTTTGCATGGCTTTTTATAATAAAAAAACTGGCAATTAGTAACATATAATATGGCTGGAAGCAATAACTCATGCCTGTAATCTAAGCTACTTGGGAGGTAGAGATTAGGAGAACTAAGGACACCCCAGGGAAAACATAACTAAGACCATCACATCTCAATAAGCAAGCTGTACATAGTGCACATCTGCAACTCTGCAACTTCAGCTGCATGTGAGACAGAGGTATGAAGAATACAGTCTGAGTCTGATTCCATGCAAAAACACAAGATATAATCTGAAAATTAGCTAAATAAAATTACTGAAGGCTTGGTTCAAGTGGCAGAGACTAAGTGCCAGGCTCTAAGTAACAACATCTGCCAAAAAGAAATCTTTTAATTTTTAAAATTCTTAGGCATTTTTGTATTATAATCTACTTACATTTTTAAATAAACAAAAATGTTCTGTACTGTATTTAGCCCAAAGTCTATTTTTCTAAAATTACAATGACTTTCTCTTTCTTGGATATTACCATAAAAATGATAAAAATACCAGACATTACTTAAATAACAAGTCTAGTAATCAGAATTTTTTTTTTGTTTTCAGGATTACTCCTTGCTCAAGTATCTCAAACCAGGAGCAGAACCTCAAAAAGGGCATAATTCAACTTGCATCAAAGACCACAGGGTTCATTCTGCTTAGTGGAAATATTAGGATTATTAATATGTTTTAGAAAGTATAATAATTTTCACTAGGGAAACTATTTCAAATGTTCTATTTCTGAGTTTAAAATGAAACTATTTCATAGCTGTAAAGCAACTTAACAAGTTAACAAGTAAAGCAACTTGTTAGGCAGAAGTGTTCAGAATAATTTTGTCTCCTTTGTTTTCAACAGATTTGAAGTATAATCAGTGAGCCTATTTTTTCCACTTTAATCAAGTTTGCTTATGTACTCTGGATAGACTTAAAATTATCCAGTTATCCACATCTGTCAAATTGTATTTCCTGAAATCAGACACAGGAATTACTCTGGTGAGGTCTTAGGTAAAAGCCATTCCTAAAGTAATGAAACCAGGTTTTGTATCTGACCTAAAAAGAGAAAACATAACTTCTTCAACAGCTTTTTACAATAAATTTCTAATGTATGAAAACTCCCTGTCTCCTCAACCTTTGTTGGTTTTGACAATCTTCTAGCTTATGAAATCTTTCTTCTGCACATACACTCATGTGCACACATGTGTGTACATATATAAATTGACTTTTCATGAAAACATATTTAGCCTCCCCCACTACCCCAACTGCTTGAAATATGTACCTTTCAGAAAGATTGCTAAGAAGTTTACCTTTATACTATAATTCTAGCTTTACCTTTCTTTCTATATTAATTGCAGTTAAAATAATTTACCATTTTCTACTTGTGATTATTATTAATTTGCACATGATGACCAATACGATGCTACTTCTCTTTATACTATCAAGGCTGAATAATCAATTGTGCATTTGCAAACTTTCTTGTTTCGTTTTTCCAGTTCCTCAGACATGTGGCTCTTCTCTGAATTGCTTTTAATATGGACTTGACAAACAGATCTTGAAAATTGCTTGCTTATCTTTTCAGGGCTTGATAGGGAAGAAAAATGTTAAGAGAACCTAATATGATGTCTTTCTATTAAAAGGAAATGACAATTGCTATAAGTTTATTTTATTAGTATTGATTAAATGGTACAATACAAGGCATTTCATATACTATTCTATACTTGCAGACAGTATACTTGGATTATGTTTCCCTTCTACTGTTGTTTCCTATTCTTTCTTACCCTTCCTCTTTTCCTTTTCCCTCCTCCTTCTTCACTCCCTATTAGTCCCCCCTTTATACTCATGGCCTTGTATCTTTGTTTTGTTTTTTTTCATGACTTCCACAAATAAGAAAAAACATGCAATATGTTTCTTTGTCCTTGCCTATGCATATCTTCACGTTTTTCTCCTATGAATTCCTCTAGCACTTTCGAAGTTTCCAGTCTTATATTAAGGCTTTTGATCCACTTTAATGATTTCTGTACAATATAAGAGATAGGGCTCCAGCTTCAATCTTTCACATTTGGAAATCCAGCTTTCCCCACATCAAAAAGAAATGATACAAGGCCTTGAGTTCAAAATTAGATGGATGACATCAAACTGTCTCCTTCTTTGTGTGGTAAAAACACTTGACATGAGACTATGCTCTCAGTAATTGTAAATGCGTAATAGTGTATTTTAACTTATAGACCCCATGTAATATAGGAGATCTTTAGAACCTATTCATCTTCCATAGATGAAACTGTTAGTATTAAAGACTAATTCTCTAGTTTCTATGGACTCTAACTACTGGTATCTACCATTCTGTACTCTGATCTTTTGAGTCTAATAACTATTTTAACTATTTCATATGATGGGATGTATATAGAAAGACCACATCAACAGGAAACTGTCTCTATTCCCCACAGGCAAAGAATATTTTGCCAAAAGAACCACCCAGCCAAAGGACTTATAGTTCTTTCTCTTGCTAGGAGACAAGGTGTTGGGCAGACAGTGTACAAGAATAGCTTAGCTGAAATGAACACCAAGAAATGGACACAAAAAGTTTTATCTTTCTTGTTTTTATTGTACTTATAATGTACTATGTGATTATTTTTGTTTCTTTTGTATGTTCTTCCCCCATGCATGGTATAACCCCTGTTTTCACTGTATTTGATTCTGGTGTCCTGCATCTTGTATATACATTTTTCTAATTTGGGGAGGGGAAGGGAAATACCAAAATGCTGAAATAAGGATACAGGATGACACATTGTAACAATGAGATGTACAAGACACTATATTGAAAATGAACTTTACAACTTGAGGGGGAGGGAGGAGCTGGGGAAGTGGGGAGGAAAGGGATGGCAGGGGAAAAACAAAGGAGGGGATAAAAATGCTCCATAGGAAATGGACTCATAACCTTGCTCTTGTAACTGTAATCATAAACCCTCTGTACAGTATCTTTACAATTATATATATATATATATATATGTATATATATATATATGTACATATATACATATACAGAGAGGGGGGGAGAAAATAGCCTAGCCATAGTGGGTAGTCATCCACAGAAAAAAAATTTGTACCTTCAAGAAGACATTTTTTTTATGTTGTTGCTTCTCTAGCTAAACAAGGACAGGAAAACTACACTATTTGCACATAATTGTAGCATCAGATAAATTGTAAAGCTTGTATTAAAGACACTGAATATTAATGTTATTGGAACCATGGCTTCAAAAAGTTGGCCATGCCTGGTGCCAGTGACTCACGCCAGTAATCCTAGCTAGTCAAGATGCTTAGATCTGAGGATCACAGTTCAAGCCAGCCCCGGCAGAAAAATCTGTGGCTCTTTTTTAAAATTTTGTTTTGCTTTATTTTTTTCTTTTTTATTAATAAGTTTTTATTGTGAAAATACTATACAGAGGGATTACAATTACATGAGCAAGGTAATGAGTACATTTCTTATCAAGCATTGTTGCCTCCTCCTTTGTTTTTCCCATACCATCCCTGCCTTCCCGTCTCCACCAGTACACTTCCCGCCCTCTGTCAAAGTTGTAAAGTTCATTTTTCGACATAGAATCTTGCACATTTCATTGCTGCAATGGGCCCACCTGCATCCTTATTTAAACAATTTGTTTTCTTCCCCTCCCCAAATTATACCAACATCAAATACAGTGAAAACAAGGGTTATACTGTGGGGGAGGGACATACAAAGCAACAAAAAAAATCACCTTATAAATATGTTAGAAACAATAGCAAGAAAGAAAAACCATCTGAGTCCTTATCTTGGGATTCATTTCATCTAACATCAACTTATCTGACCTGTTCTGCTTGTTTCAGACATATACTATTATTGCAGATAAAGGAAAGCATGGGACCTATATTTCTTTAGGCCTGGTTTACTTCACTTAATATAATTTTTTCTAAGTCTTTCCATTTCCTAATAAATGGGGCAATGCCATTGTTTCTGATGGAGGCATAAAATTCCATTGTGTAGATATAGCACATTTTCTTGATCAATTCATCTACTGAGGAGCATCTGGGTTGGTTCTCCTAATAGCAAAAATGATCCTTAACAGAATGAATAGTGCTGGAAGAATATAAATACCAACTTTAAAACTCTACTACAAAGCCATAGTAATCAAAACAGCTTGATACTGGCACATGAACAGACCTCAGGACCAATGGAATAGAATTGAAAACCCAGAAATGAACCCATAGACCTATAGCTGTCTAATCTTTGATAAGGAAACTAAAAAAAAACATAGAATGGAAGAAAGACAGCCTCTTCAGTAAATGGTGCTGGTTTATCACATGTAGAAAACTAAAACTATAAGACACTTATCTCCAGTTAACCACCAGAAAACAGGAAGTGGCCCTGAGGCTCAAGCATAGAGCACTGGCTTTGAGATAAAGAGCTCAGGGACAGCACTCAAGCCCAGAGTTCAAACCCCACGACTGACAAAAAAAAGTTGGCTAGGACCTACACGCTAAATATAAATGCAATAATGTCTTGATAATATTAAAGATTAATGTGCCCAGAGCAGGTTAACAAAAGAAATACTCAGGATATAATGAAAAATTAGTTGTATTGCCAGCCATGAAGAATATTAAAACATGTATTAGAAAAAGTAATCAACTGATGCCTCAGATGTTATTAATTATTAAATTTTCTGACAATGCCCACACCAGAAGAGGCTGTACCTAAAACAGTGCCAGCCTGTGCCCTGTTATGCCTATCTACACTCTGTTGCCCTTCACTAGCCCCTGCATCTCTTTCCTTCTCCTCTTGCATGTTTCCTTTCCTCCTTTCTCACCTACATGGTCCCCTGGCCTACTATTGCTCTAGTTTCCCATCTTCCCCTTCTCATTTCCCTTCAGTTGCCTTGTACCTGCAGTTTTCGAGTTTTACCTCCAGCCATTGACCAAGAACTTGACCACTCAATGTCTAGCTTCCTGTGACACTGCTCAATATGGATACTAGTGTGATCGAAGATAGATTACTATCATTCTTACCATCTGACTACTTATGCATAGAAAGGAAGTAGTCAGTAACATCTAAATAAACTAGAATCAAGATGAGAGGGTAGAGTCATTCCTGTGCATTTCAGAACGTAATTGTCCTGCAAGAATAATCACTTCAGCTAACATAACGGATTCCATCTCAAAGCCTTTGCTATAATCATTGACAAATTTGTAGAAGACATCAAAAACTATAGGACCAAAAGGACATGTGCCAATAGACTTCTAGTCACCCTAAGTTAGGTGGTCCATGCTTGTTAGCATGGCTCTCTCACTGGAAAAGATGTTACAAATTAAGCAAATATGAGAGAATACAATGGCTCAGGTCCAGATGCCAGGTGCATGCTCGCCAAGGCACCTGTACACCATTACTATTGCTGGCATTCCACAATCCATCAGTGAATATATGAAACAGATCTGCATGGTTATATTGGAGACTCTCCCCTAGTCTTCCCTACCACAAGAGCATGAGCATGTCTTACAAAGCAGTTAAGTTCTCTAGTTATCTTTGCAAGTGTTAAAGATGATCCAGCAAAAGTAATGATGGTGTAAGCTTTCCCTACAATAATCCACCCATGTGCCTCTATTCTAACCTGGAGAAATAATCTTTAGAGGCCTATACTATTCAAGGATAGAACGACATTCTACAGATAGATTTAATTGAGCTACACCAATGGACAATCAATCCAATAGTCTCATTATCTCCATACATATCAATACTGTATTCAGTGGCACTGAAGTCACCTCTCCAGAGGAGAAAGTTTATTAGATGGGTTAGGCATCTACTCATACAACTTCTCATAAACCCATCATTCCAAATGATTTGATTGGCTGTATAGTCATATGTCGAAGCACCAAAATCAATTAAACTTTGATTTCAAAATCAAAATTGTGAAACCAGTGGAAGTATCTACTGGTAAACAGGTTGTTATTACTTGATCTGCTGCCAGCGTTAGCCTAATCAATGGCAGACTTTGCTCAGAGATGATGGAATATGGAGTAGCTATAAGAATACAAATTCTTAAGACCTTTTAGCTGATTACTACCACTGTGAGTGATACATCTCTGTAGTTTCTGAACAGTCTGACAGTCAAGGTTTCTAATAGTTTCTAAATTTTCAGTTTCTAAACAAATTTTTATCCACTTGATAAATTTTAATTTAAAGGTTTCTTTCCAATTTTCTTCAGATGTTAATTCTGAGATCATTATTTGATTTAATAAATTGGTACTTTTATTTTGGCTTGTGAATTTTTACTTGTCCTGGAGAAAGTAAAAGCAGAATATTAATGCATTTGACCATAGTTCTGTAAAGTCAGGAGTTTTTCTTTAAAAAATGAAAGAGCGGTGGACATGGCTCAGTTGGTAGAGTGCTATCCAATGAGTGAAAGCAGCAGATACAGAGTTTGAGTCTCAGTCTTTGATTTAAAAAAATGGACTTGAATTTTTCTTTGTGAAGAGAAAACAAAACGAATTTTCTAACAAAGATTTTTAAAAGCAGATATTATGTAAATGTTTCAGGAATCCATACAAACTCTTCTGAGATGAATGGAAAAAAGACATTACATTTAAAAACCAAATGTTCCTTGCCTTACTCATGTAACTGTAACCCCTCTGTACATCATCTTTACAATAAAATAAAATTTAAAAAACCCAAATGTTAGTTGTACAAACATACAATAACATAAAATATAGCTAGATGGACTGTGAGAGAGGATTAGTATCACTCAATATTCTCAACTGCCAAACAAAACACTTAAAAATTAAAGATGTTTAACTGTCCTCTGAGCAGTATTTTAAAATTTCAATCATCTGAGTCACTCTACTTCTGAAAGGAAAAGAGAAAGAAGAGATACAGGACTGCACAGTAAACTAATGGCTTAAGCATCGCAAACTTGATTGAAATACTAATTAGGAAATTCATAAAGATGAATATACCACAATAATATAAGCAGAAAATAACCACTTATCCTAATTAAACTTATAGAAACTTAAAACCTAGAAACAAAAAAGCTGCTTAAAAGCTACATAGAGAAAAGAGTCATTTCTGTATAGAGAAAAGAAAACTAAATCTATAGATTTTTCCATCTTAGATCATGGAGCTAAGAGCAGTGTTGCAACAATCTAGAATTTCTAACAGAAAAGATCTATGAATCTTGTGGGTTTTTTAATTTTAATTTTTTATTTTTATTGTGAAAGGGGTTGTACAGAGGGGTAACAATTACATTAAGTCAGGTATTGAATACATTTCTTTTAGAACAGAGTCACCTCCTCCTTCAGTTTCTCCAAGATTCTTTCTCCCAGCCTAAGTTGTATAACTCATTTACAACATAGTGTCCACTTAGTATCACTACTGAATTAGCTCACTCTTTGTCTCACATTTTCTGTGCTTTGCTCGATCCCTCCCCAAATGAGATAAACTTACACACAAGAAAAAATAGTAACAAAATGGAAAGAAACAAAAAAAAATACAAAAAGAGTAAAATTAAAAAGCTAGTTGCCAATTCTTGGAGTTAATTTTGATGAGCAACATTTCATATGAATGTATGCACATAGCTATTGTGATCTCCTCCTAAGAGTATTCTTCTTTGGGGTGGCAGGGGGAAAATAATATCCTCCTTTGGTCTCAATGTGTGAATGTTTAGAGTCCTGTTTAATTGATGATGTCCAAGTGTAATTTTTTAGTCCTTTACCATCCATTGGGTTTACTTACAGAGTTATAGGCACATTCTAATTATTACAAATGAGGAAAATCATGCAACCTATATTTATTTGGCTCTGGCTTATGTTGCTTAATATAATTTTTTCCAAGTCTTTCATTTTCCTACAAATTGGGAAAATGCCATTCTTTCTGATGGAAGGATACAATTTCATTGTGTATATGTACTGTATTTTCTTGATCCGTTCATCTGTTGAAAGGCATCTGGTTTGATACCGTTTCCTAGCTATGGTAAACAGTGCTACAATTAACATAGTAGTTCGGGTGGCTTTAGTGGGGCCAGGTTTGTGATCAATTGGATAAATGCCGAGGAGCAGGATTTCTGGATAATAGAGGAGCTCTGTTTAGTCTTTGGAGGAACCTCCATAATTCTTTCCAGAGTGGTTGAACAAGTTTACACTCCCATCAACAGTGTGGTAGCATTCCCTCTTGGCCCCATCCCTGCCAGCATCTGTTATTGTTACTTTTCTTGATAATTGCTATTCTAACAGGGGTGAGTTGGACTCTCAATGTTTTCTTGATTTGCGTTTCTTTTATGGCCAAAGATGTTGAGCATCTCTATTGTTCATTCTTTTTCCACTGACAAGTCTTTATTTATTTTTTTGGTTGGTCATGGGGGTTGAACTGTGGGCTTAGGAGCTACTCCTGCACTCTTCAGCTCAAGGCGAGTGCTCTATGGCTTGAGCCACAGCTCCACTTCTGGTTTTCTAGTGGTTTATTGGAGATAAGAGTCTCACGGACTTTCCTCCCCGGGCTGGCTTTGAACCGTGATTCTCAGATCTCAGCCTCCTGAAGAGCTAGGGTTACAAGTGTGAGCCTCCGGCGCCCAGCATCAGAAGTCTCTAAGTCTTCAGCCCATTTATTAATTGTGTTGTTTCTATGAGGAATTGTTTCTTAAGGAGTATTTTTTTTTTTTAGTTTTAACTATATTTTAGATATGAGGCCCTTGTCTAATGCATACTAGTAAAGATCTCCCGTTCAGTAAGCTTTCTATTTACCTTACTAGCTATGTCCTTTGCCATAAAGAAGTTCTTCAGTTTTATGAAATCCCATTTATCCAGTCTTTGATTTGTTGTGTTTCTGGATTTTAGGAAGTTTCGACCTGTGCCAAGGAGTCCTAGTGTTCCCCTATCCCTTCCTGCAATATTTTCAGGGTATCTGGTCTTACAGTGAGGACTTTGATCCATTTGATTCTGGTGCAAGGTGATATAAAGATCTAGCTTCCATTTTTTTCAGGAGTAGAGCCAATTCTGCCATTACCATTTGTAGAAGAAGCCGTCTTTCTTCTGTGGAAGATGGCTCCCTTATGAACTATTAGGTGGCTATATATCTATGAGTTCATTTCTGGATTTTTTATTCTATTCCATTGGCCTATTCTTGTGCCAGTACCAAGCTGTTTTTATTACTACAGCTTTATAATAGAGTTTGAACTTAGCCTTGATATTCCTCCAGCACTTTACTTCCTGCCAAGGATTATTCTTGCTATTCTGAGTCTTCTATTATTCCATAAGAATTTTTGGATTGCTTCTTCTATATTGTTGAAAAATGTCGTTGGGATTTTGATGGGTATTGCACTGAATTTGTAGATAAATTTGGGCAGTATTATTTTCACGATGTTAATCCTTCCAATCCAAGAACATGGATTTTTTTTCATTTACTTATATCTGCTTTAATTTTCTTTTACAGATTGTTAATGTTTTCATCATTGAAGTCTTTCACATCTTTAGTTAATTCCTAGGTATGAGGCAATTTCAAATGGAGTTGCTTTCCTGATTTTAGTGTCAGTTTTCTCATTGTTGGCATGCAGAAAATCTGATTTTGTAGGTGGATTTTACACTCCAATACTTTACCAAAGTTTTGGATCAGCTCAAGTAACTTGGGAGAGGAATCTATGACAGGAGCATGTCATCTGCAAACAGTGATAGTTTTCCTTCTTTCCCTCTTGGGATCCCCTCTTGCCTTATTGCTCTTGCTAGGAATACCAGTAATATATTGAAAAGGAGTGGAGAGAGTGGACATCCTTGGCTTATTCCTGATATTTGAGGGAGCAGTTTTGACTTTTCACCATTAAGTATAATGCTGACTGTTGGTTTGTCATACACAGCCTTTATTATATTGAGGAAAGTTGCAAATGTTTTTAGTTGAGGCAACAAGTAAATTACATTCCCATAAACACTATACTAAATGAAAGTACTGTAGAGGTTCCTCAAAAGATTAAACAGAGAGCTTCCCTATGACCTAGAAATCATACTACATAGCATTTATCCAATAGACCACAAACCAGGCCCACACTAAAGTCACCAGCACAACCATGTTAATTGTCATAGTGTTTACTATAGTCAAGAGATGGAATCAGCCTAGATGTCCCTCAATGGATGAATGGATCAAGAAAATGTGGAACATATACATAATGGAATTCTACACATCCATCAGAATGCATGCTATTGCTCCATCCATAAAGAAATGGAAAAACTTGGAAAAATTACATTAAGGCTGCATGGCTCCTTATTTGTGGTAACTAGAATGTGTGTATAAATCTAAAAGTAAATACACTGAATGATTAAAATAAATAAAGAATGTATGAATATAAGTATGTATCTATACATGCACACACACAGGGACATGATAAATTATATAGGAACCTTAGTCACATACAGAGGCCAAAGGAGGATATATATAGGTTGGTGTACAAAGGTTCAATATCTACATGCAGATGATCATAAAAACTAGTATTTTATGAAATGAATTCTAAGAAAAGGAAACAAGAGACATTTTAGTTGCCATTGTTTCAGTTATTGTTTTCTATTCCTTTTGTCTTGCTTGTTTGTATTTGAGAGGGTAAGGGAGGACACATAAAAGGTGGAACAAGGGTAAACAAATACAACAGTGATATTCACTAGACTCTATGCAGAAAATGAACTGCATATCTTGTTGGTGGGAATAGGAGAGAAAAACCTATGGAGAGTGACAGAAGAGTATACAGTATTCAAAAAATTGTACTAATTACTCATTATCTGATTCCTGTAAGTATAATCCTCTGTATTTCAACTCTACAAGAGCAATAAAAAGTGAATTACTATATCATATAGAAGAAAACTAAACGTTTTATCTCTAGCATAACTATTCTTCAAGGCTAAATGAAGAGTAATAAGAAGCAATGAAAGTAATAATCATAAAGCAAAAGAAATAAAAATGAATAATATAATAATGGAAAGAAATGCAGATATATAAATGTACTATATTACACATTGACTATTTATATACTATTTAGTGTATGTACATTATATATGTAGTCCTTTTATATATGCACTATAATTTTTATATACTATCTATAACCCTTTTATATACACATAGACTCAGACATATATATGTATATATGTACACTCACACACACACACACACAGAAAGTGAGGAGGGAGAGAAAAAAAGAGAGATAGCTGTTTGTTTTTGAGATAAGATCTTACTGTTTCCAAATCTGATCTCCTGGTCCTGGGTTTGAAGTGTTTCTTTGACCTCAGCTTCTTGTTTAATTGGGACAATAGACATACACTAACAGACACATAGGTTCCCATGAATTTTATTAAGCATATTAAGCCAATAATATTTAAGAGTGGAGTAGAAACTTAAATGGAAATGATTATTTCATAATTCACTTGAAGTAGGAAATTGTCAGCATCTATAGATAAAGTTATATACTGCGCTAAGTGATAGCTCATGCCTATGATCCCAGTTTTTTGGTAGTAGGATTGCAGTTTTCATCCAGCCAAAGGAAATATTTTTGAGACTACACTGCACAAAAGGAACTGATCATCAAAGCACATTCCTACCACAGTGCAGTTATACATGATTTGTAAATAGGGAGATTGTGGTCAGACTAAATATGAGTCTTATTGGAAAAATGGCAAAACTAAATGAGCCAGAATTTTCACTCAAGTGTTAGAGTGCCTGCCTACCAAGGTCAACAATTCAAATTCCAAATCCCAATACAACACGGAAGGAAGAAATGTAGAGGTTACTCAAACCTCTCTGTTGTGAGTCCTTTCGTTCCCCAACACCAAATACAAGCCAAATATGAAAGTTCTCACTCACTCTGCTTCACTATACGTCCTTCAAAGAAAGTTTTCTATACACAAATATGTATAGCAAGAAAGAGAGATGTGC
The DNA here is from genome assembly GCF_000151885.1 of Dipodomys ordii. Lineage (NCBI taxonomy): Eukaryota > Metazoa > Chordata > Mammalia > Rodentia > Heteromyidae > Dipodomys > Dipodomys ordii. Next base: position 1,921,232 of record NW_012267296.1, read on the forward strand.
CTGGGCAGCTTCCTCAGGGATGACATCAATTATCCGAAACATTACTAATTAGATCAGTGATATAAATCTGCCCAATTAAACTATAACCAACATAATTTATAGACAGCTTGTTAAAAGTGTGAATATTATATGTAAAAATCATATCACATAGAACATATATCTAATAAAATTACATTCAAAGGATGTATATATGTAAAATGATGAATATGAGTCTCTGAAACTTTTTGAAGATTATTACTAGTAAGATGGATATAATTAGAAGTTATGTAATTAATATTGTAAGCATTAGGTGAATATGAACTGCTATAATCTTTGATGTATCCTGTGGAGATTATTCATGGAAGATGAAGGAAAAAATCATATGGTGCATCATATGTTGAGTATATCTGTTTTGAATAAAGCCTCTAGTCATACCACTAAGCAAATTATTACATGTTGTTTGCTTTTCAGAGAGTAAGTAAAATAAATTCATATTCTCATACTAATACACAGAGACCTTGTTCACACCACAAACTTACCTGATGGACTCCCTTTAATTGATTAATGACAAAGCTATAATGTTGCATATGATTAACTGGGAGAGACTTAACCTATCCTACATGTATTTTGCTGGGAACAGAATTGACATTATTAAGACAAACAAAAAAGCAAAAACATACTTGCTGCCCATACCAAAGTTAGCCATTATGAAATATCAGTAGCTAATTGTGAAATTGGCAGTCACTTAAATCTATAAACTGTAATTCCTGCTTTACAGGATTTAACTAGTTTTATTTACACAATTTTGATTAATTTATATTGTTTATGATCAAGTAGTGTAAGTAGACAACTCATTGAAAATTTTAAGAAGAAATGCCTTTAAGCAGGAGGGAGGCTATACTAATTATTTTTTTTTCGGGGGGGGTCCAGTCATGGGGCCTGAACTCTGGGCGTGGAGCACTGTACCTCAGCTCTTCAGCTCAAGGCTAGCGCTCTACCACTTGAGCCACAGTGCCACTTCTGACTTTTTTCTTTTTGCTTATGTGGTGCTGAGGAATCGAACCCAGGGCCTCATGCATGCAAGGCAAGCGTTCTACCACTGAGCCACCTTCCCAGCCCTATACTAATTATTTTTAAGCATAATCCTGAAAGTAATAGGTACTACCTACATCCTTTTCAAAATGAAAACATGAAAGAGGCTTATTAACAAATCCAGCCTCCTAAGACATAAAAATGATATACTTTTGAGTTACTAATTAACAGAATGAAATATTTCATTGATTGTAAATATAATAACCTGAGGATTTAAAGTGTTTCATCAAGAAATTATAGTCTCTTATTTTTTTAAACTAGTTGATATGTAATTTATTTCCCCACTCAGCTTTATGCTTATGTTATAAAAAACAGATTTATTAACTGGGTGGCAGTGGCTCATGTCTGTAATCCTAGCTACTCAGGATACTGAGATCTGAGGATCGTGGTTCAAAGCCAGCCCGGGCAGGAATGTCTGTGAGACTCTTTAACCACCAGAAAACTGGAAGTGGTGTTGTGGCTTAAGTGGTGGAGCACTAGCCTTGAGCTGAAGAGCTTAGGGACAGGGCTCAGGCCCACAGTTCAAGCCCCACGACCAACAAACAAACAAAAACAGATTTATTAAAATGCACTACTGTATTCCTTGGGGATTGTTAAAAAAAGTAAACAGGAATTTGCAATTCAGTTAGAGAGAGTCTAATCACTATAAGTCTAAGATTAATATGAGTACCATAGCAAGAAATTATGCATAATTTTTGAGAAAGATGAATGGAATTCTCATAGTTCAGGAAAGACATAGAGTTGGAGTTTGATGTGCCTTGAAAATTAGGTAAGATTTTCCAAACAGAGTATGAAGATGAAGACAATCAGAGAGAATAAATTATCTTTGAGAAGGCAAACAATTAAGGAATTCAAGGTACAGTTGAAATATATAAGAACTGTGGGTAAAATTTCTTTGGTCAATAAGAGTGAAAGGGATGAAATGTTGAATTGTGGAATAGGAAAATAAACAATCATGGATTTAGAAAATAATTGACAGTATGAAGTGATCCACTTAAAAATAGTTAAGTTGGTTATCTGGAAGAGTAATTTCAAGGGTTTCCTAAATGGTTGTTGTGTGGTACGAATGCAGAAAGTCTTAGACTTACAAAGTTTTCACTAGTTAAACTTACTGATGGTATGAAACTTACATGCCCTCAGCTAAAACCATTCTTTAAAATTTTTCCCCAGGCTGGAGCCTCAGCCTTTGGCAGTTCCTCACAATGTAATTAATCAAATAAGTATTTCTATCATTTATGGCCTCTAGCAGATTTCTTAGTTCAGGAGACTAAATACTTGAATATTTTATCTATCTGAATATGCCATTTCTCCCTCTTATTTCAAGGTGAAAGAGAGCAATATGCCCTGTGATTTCAGTTTTTTAATGAATTCAAGAAATTTTGATTTTCTGTGTGGCAAGTGATTTTTTTTCCCCTTTACTGGGCTACTGACAAATCCCAGGGCCTTGTAAATGCTAGGCAAGTACTTTATCACTGAGTTACACCTCTAGTCTTTGGGTTTGGTTCCTCTATGTAAGCTAGGATATACATGAACATATAATCCTTTTGTCTGCTGCCAAAATGCTTGGATTATAGGAGTGCCACAATCTACCCAACAATTTGTCATTTTCTTGATTTAAAGATAGGAATAAGGGTGTTCAATGTCAGTATATTTCATGCAGAAACTGGATGTCTAGATTCACTTTTATTATATATTTTTTAACCTTTATAATGGATTATAGTGTGATGAGAAACATAGGCTAATATGTCTTTGCACAATTCCATAATTTGTTGAGTAACAATAAATTTAAAAGCTACATTAATTTCTCACTAACAATTTTATTTAATAGACCAGGTCACTGCACTTACAGGTTCTTTTATTCAAATCTTAACTATTCATACTTTTTTATATAAAAGTGATAGTTATATTATTTGATGCTCTAGTGGATTCAAAAAATCATATTCTTGCTTTCCAAATATGATTTTGATATACCACATGTCCGTAGGTGGTAATAATTTCTTTGTGTAAGGAATGTATCACTCCATACATCATGTTTTATGCTGAACAGATGATGACTGTTTATTTGAACCCACAAGCTATGGAGTCATTGTGCCTCAGCATTTGCACTCAAAATGGAAGGAACAGCTATTTTATAAAATGGAGTCACTCATAGCAAGGCATGGTCTGATAATGTTCTGTACAGTACAAACTATCTTAGAGCAAGGAATAGCCTGATTTCCACAATAGTGCTGTTTTTTTTCTGTTTTCTAAATATACTAAGATTTTAAATCTTTAGTAGTTACAAATAAATCGTTTCTCTCTTAGATATCTCATTAATCATGTAAAAATAAAATGTAAGCTAAGTACTGGTGGTTCATACCTCCCAAACTACTATGCAGAAGGCAGAAATCTGGAAGATCATACTTTAAGGCCAATCAGGAAGAAAAGTCCACAAGACTCTTATCTCAATCAACAACAACCAGGGCTTGCAGCATGCCTTAGTGGTGGAGCTACAGCCTCAATTATCAAAAACGAGGCCCTAGTAATTGCAAATAAGGGAAACCATGGGACCTATGTTTCTTTGGGCCTGGCTTACTTCACTTAATATAATTTTTTCCAAGTCTTTCCATTTCCTAACAAATGGGACAATGTCATTCTTTCTGATGGAGACATAGAATCCCATTGTGTATATATACCACATTTTCTTGTTCCATTCATCTACTGAGGGGCATCTGCAAAAATGGTCAGATAAATTGATGTTAGGCAAAATGAACCACAAAATAAGGATTCAAATGGTTTTGTTTTTCTTTCTTGTGATGGTTTCTGACATATTCATAAGATGATTTCATATTTGTAAGATGATTTCTTTGTTGCTTTGTATGTCCCTCCCCCACGGTATAACCCCTGTTTTCACTGTATTTGATGTTGGTATAATTTGTGAAGGAGAAGGGAAAAAAACAAATCGTTTAAATAGGGATACAACAATGAGATGTACAAGAATTTACGTCGAAAAACGAACTTTACAACTTTGGCTGGGGTGGGATGGGGGGAGCAGATGGGAAGGGAGGGAAGGGGAAACAAAGGAGGAGGCAACAATGCTTGATAAGAAATGTACTCATTACCTTGTTCATGTAATTGTAACCCCTCTGCACGGTATTTTCACAATAAAAAAAAACAAAAACAAAAACAATGAGACACTGAGTTCAATCCCTCCTACAACTGATAAATATTCCTTTAGGATCTTCAAGAATGTCTTATTATAAATTGGTTATAGGCCATACCTTATTTTCTTATTTTCAAATGTAAAATAATTCTAGCTGAATGCTTTAAGAGCAGATACTGTAGAATTCATTGAACTGTATATTAGGAGAACTGAAACAAATTTTTAAAAATACTAAAAATAAAGAAGTCTAGATTGCTAAACAACTGATAATTCTTCATGTAAAGCTTTATAGAGTAGCAAAAATTATATCCTTCCTACAAAAATATTTTTCTTAAAGGCTTGCCGTTTTTTCAAATGAATAGTTCTTCATAATATAAATACTTTAAAGGACAAAAAATTAACATAATATAACCACATGTAAGAAGCATACATTTTCACCTGTGTAGTAAAAGGAACTGAGAGTGTAACTTTACTTCTTGTGGACATTAAAATATGAGAGGACATTCAAGCATTCTTTTTTGAGACTTCTAGATAAAGTAGATGTATGAAATATAAATCCTACTAGGGAAAACCATTATTTAATTCTAACATAGTAAAAGAGATTCCTATAATTGAAGATTGCTTGTTGTGCTACTGGGTCACTACTAAGAAAAATTTGGCCTGTGCCCAGGGCCCCAGAGTTTCTCTTATTCCTTCCTCCAATGTTTTCACGGAGTATGCTTATGTTTCGAGGTTTTTGATCCATTTGGTGTTGATTTTGGTGCAGAGTGATATATAAGGATATAGCTTTAGTTTTCTACAAGTGTTTAACCAATTTTGCCAGCACCATTTACTGAAAAGGCTGATTTTCTTCCATTCTATTTCTTTAGCTCCATTGACAAACCTTAGGTGGCTATAGGTCTGTAGGGTTGATTTCTGGATCTTCAGTCATATTTCATTGTTCCTCAGGTATGTTCTTGTGCCAGTACCAAGCTGTTTTGATTACTATGGTGTTGTAGTAGAGTTTGAAATTTGGAATTGATATTCTTCCAGCGCTGTTCTTTCTATTAATGATTGTTTTTGCTATTTGGGGTCTAGTATTGTTCCACATGAATTTTTGGGTAGCTTCTTCTATTTCATTGAAAAATGAGGTTGGGATATTAATTGATATCGTATTGAATTTGTATAGTCTTTGGCAGTATTGCCATTTTCACGATGTTAATCCTCCCAATCCAGGAGCAGGGGAGGTTTTTCCACTTACTTAGTCCTCCTTAAATTTCTTTTTTCAGGTTTTTAAAGTTTTTGTCATATAGGTCCTTCCCCACTTTTATTAAGTTAACTCCTAGGTATTTTATTTTTTCTGGGGCTATTACAAAAGGGGTTGCTTTCCTAGGTTCAGCCGTGCTCTTCTCATTATTGGCAAAGAGTAAAGCCATTGATTTCTGAGGGTTAATTTTATACCCTCCTACTTTGCCAAAGTTTCAGATTAGCTCAAGTAACTTGGGAGTGGAGTCCCTGGGGTTCTTTAAATACAAGATCATGTCATCTGCAAGAAGAGAGATTTTTACTTCATCTTTTCTTATGTGGATCCCTTTTATGTCTGCATCTTGTCTTATTGCCCCAGCTAAGCATTCTAATACTAGGTTGAAAAGGAGTGGAGAGAGTGGACATCCTTGTCTCATTTCTGAATTTAGAGGAAATGGCTCTAACTTTTCACCATTAAGTATAATGCTGGCTGTAGGTTTGTCATATACAGCCTTTATTATATTGGGGAATGTTCCATTGATTCCTAGTTTTTCCATAGCTTCTATCATAAAGGGTGTTGGATCTTGTCAAATGCTTTTTTCTGCATCTATTGAGATAATCATGTCATTCTTATCTTTGCTCATGTTGATTTATTAATTATATTAATTGTTTTGGGCATATTGAACCAGCTTTGGATCCCTGAAATGAATCTTGTTTGATCATGGTGTATGATTTTTTTGATGAGTTGTTGAAGTCGATTGGCCAAGATTTTTTTGAGAAGTTTTGCATCAATATTCATCAAAGAAATGGGTCTATAGTTCTCTTTTTTGATGAGTTTCTGCCTGGTTTTGGGATGAAGGTAATGATGGCTTCATAGAATGAATTCTGTAGTGAACTTTCTCTTTCCATTTCATTGAAGAGTTGGAGGAGTATTGGTGTGATCTTTGCTTTGAAGGCCTTGTAGAATTCCACTGTAAATCCATCTGGTCCTTGACTTTTCTTGGGTTGGAGGTCTTTCATTCCTGCTTCTATTTTGATGTTTGATATGGGTCTGTTAAGTTGGTTTAAATCATCTTGGTTTAGTTTGGGCATGTCAATATTAACTAGAAATTTGTCCATATCTTTCAGATTTTCAAACTTATTAGCATAAAGGTTTGAGAAATATCTCCTTATTATATTCTGAATCTTGGCTTTTTCTGTAGTGATGTTTCTATTCTCATATCTCAGTTTGTTTATTTGGGTGTGTTCTCTTTTTTCTCATAAGATTTGCTAAGAGTCTGTCAATTTTATTAATTTTTTTGAAGAACCATCTCTTGGTTTTGTTGATCCTTTCTATTTTTTTGACTCTAATTCATTTAATTTTAATTATTTGTTTCCATCTCCTGGATTGAGGATTAGCTTGTTGTTCCTTTACAAGGAGCTTTAGGTGCCTGATTAAATTGTTAGTTCCAGATCTTTCCAATTTGTTAATGTAGGAGCTCAGAGCTATAAACTTGCCTCTTAGTACTGCCTTTGCTGTGTCCCAGAGGAGATGATAGTTTGTGTGTTTATTTTTGTTGAATAGAATGAACATTTCAATTTCCTTTCTAATTTCTTCCATGAAAAACTGGTGTTTCAACAGTGTGTTGTTCAGCCTCCATGTGTTATACAGTATTTCCTTTGGTGGCTTTTGATGTTGAATTCCAATTTTATTCCCTTGTGGTCTGAGAGAATGCAGGACATAATTTCAATATTTATAAATTTGGACAGATTTGCTTTGTGGCCTAGAATGTGGTCTATTTTGGAGAATGTTCCATATGCTGCTGAGAAGAAGGTGTAATCTGATGCTGCTGGGTGAAATATTTAGTAAATGTCTGTTACATCTAGTTGATCTATGCAGATTTTGTGATCTGAGGTTTCTCTGTTGAGTTTTTGCCAGGTTGATTTATCTAGTGGGGATAGTGGTGTGTTAAAGTCCCAAACAATTAATGTCTTTGGATCTATGTGAGATTTGAGTTAGAGTAGTGTTTCTTGGATAAATTTGGTGCTCCGTTATTTGGTAAGTAGATATTTAAAATCGTAATATCCTCCTGAAGGAGATGTCCCTTAATTAGTATGTAGTGGCCGTATTTATCAGTTCTCATTGATTTTAATTTGAAGTCTATTTTATCTGATATTAGGATTGCAACTCCTGCCTGTTGTGGGGGCCATTTGGTTAACACATTTTATCAGATTTTTTTCTTAAACAATATGCAAATGTCCCCAGTGACAGAATTACTAAAGTGTGTGGAGTCTCATGAGTTCAGTCTAGCATTGTATACATTATGTAAAAGACATATGTGAGCATTGGGAGCCTTTGGAGGATTAGTTTAACATGGATTTTGTGAGAAATTTATTCAAGAATTTATTCTCATTCACATAAAGCTGTTCAACAAGATATCTTGGATTCTCTGGAATCAGGAGGTGAGTAGTATATGTTAGTAATATGCTTATCTTTGGTCCTCAACTCCACCCAGACCTGAGCCCCTCCCCTTCCTGGAGTTCTCAGCATTCAGCTGGCTCCTCCCTTTCTCCATCCAGATACACCTGGGCTCCCCTCACTTCTAGCCCTCAGACCCTCCAGCTACCTGGATAGGGACAAGTGCAATGTGTTCCCTCTTGGGTGAAATATGGCTCCTCTAATAAACCTTATAATAATCTTTCTCTTGTGCCTGTCTGCCTCTGCATGGTCCCCTGGGATGAATTTGTGGGACCCTTCAATAATGGTGGCCGGTACAAGGATAGGCTCCCTGGTGGATTTGCCCCTCCCTCCACTTCAGAAGAGAGTCTGACCAGCTGCCCCAGGACCTATCCTGAGATCCTAAATTCAGGTTGCCAGAGGACTACCCAGGTAACTTTCTCCCGACCACTCTACCTGCTGTCCTTCCAACACTACTAATTAAGTCATATCTACAGGTTAGTGGTCAGTACTATAGTTCTTCTGTGTTTCTGATTTCTGTATTTCTTTCTGTAAGGCCACCAGTGACTTCATGGGTAAACCGAGCCCCATCCCTGCTGCCTGACTGAAATCTTGGCCAAATGCCCAGAACTCACCACTAAGGCCTATCATGGCCAAGGGACTCTATGCAGAAAATGTGACAATGTTTCTCACTGGCGGACCCCTTCTCCTCCACTATTAAGAGCCAAATAGCACTACAGGGATGCTTTGTGGCAAGCGCTTGGCTCTTGGTCACTATACCAAGGGCAGGACACTAAATTTCTTTACATTAAGGCCACCAGGGCCTTGGAGGGCTGCTGAGCCCCCATCAGAGTTAAATTTGGTCCTAAATTTAAAACTCCACTTCTGTGAGTGCTTGAGTAGGTAAAACTCCCCCAATCTCTCTCTCTCTCTTTTTCTCTACCCCTTCTTAAACTTTGCCTCTTGCTGTTCCAAAATTAGCTTCTGACAACCTCATGAGTATTTAATATGCTAACCACCTTGGTGAAGTCCTCGAAGTATGTAGCCAACAATAGCTTTTAGCTCATTGAGATAAAAGGATGGATGAGTTTGAGTTTTAATTTAAACTCCTGCTCCCCCAAAATAAAAGGTTGACAAGTTTGGGAAGTATAGAAAAAAATATATTGTTTTAAACAAAAACTTTAGATAAAATGATTTTCGGTTCTTGTTAAACATAGAAATTAAATGTTCTCTCTAGTATTGGCATGTGGTGGATACACCATCTTGGCATTGTGGTAATTCAGCTGCTGTTTTGCACCGACTCAACTTGATTCTGTGACCCTACCCCTCCTTTGGCCTGATCAGCGGTGACATTATGCTAAGTGTCTGTTCATGTCTTGTTTCCTGTTTACTAAAAGTTTCTTGTTGTTGGAAAAGTTTTATACTTTAAACTAACCATGTGGTTCCATCATAATTAGGCAAAGTAATACCTCTAAAATTCCAAAACTTTAAATGGTTGATTTTAAAATCTAAGCACACTCTACAATCTGTGCACAAACATATCAGTTTATTTGTCTATATGTAAATGGTTATGGTTTCAAGGTTAACAACTATTCTGGGTACTAAAAGGTCTTTGTCAATGAAAGCTGTGATTTAACCTAAATTGCTTTAAAATTTTATGACCTGACTATAAGCCAAAGAAAAAACAAGGAGTTTTCAAAGGCCTTGGGAGAGGAGTAAAAAAAAAAAAAACGAAAAGATAGTTTCTTTTGCAAAGTAAATGAAATTGGTAATTAAGTTGGCTGTGATTTATGTCAATCCTATGTCGATCTGTGCTAAGAGTTAAATATTGTACATCTGACCATGGCTAGTAACCTAAGGCTAAGTTTTTTTTTTTGGGGGGTATGGTTGTGCAGCCTGAACTCTGGGCCTGGGCGCTGTCCCTCAGCTCTTCAGCTCAAGACTAGTGCTCTACCACTTGAGCCATAGCACCACTTCCAGCTTTTTTCTTTTTGCTTATGTGGTGCTAGGAATCGAGCCCAGGGCCTCAGGCATGCAAGGCAAGTGCTCTACCACTAAACCACCTTCCCAGCCCAAGGCTAAGGTTTTAATTATCTGTGTTCTCCCCTGTTTGCCAATCAACTCCCTTAAGATCAAAGGACCAGAGAAACTCAAGATGCAATGTGACCTGTGAATGTGAGATGCCCAGAAAAACAAAATAAAGTGGTCACAACTGCCTAAACCAGTGGCACAGACTACAAAATCCAGAGTAACCCAGGTTTTTAACCTATATATATATAGAATTTTGCAGGTAACCAACGGGAAGTGTGAAAGTCCATATATGCTGGGAGATGCGACAGCTTGCCTAGACATTGCTGGACTTGCTCCATCACACATGACTAAAAGCCTACTAATTTGGGGTAAAACAAACCATGTCAGATATTTGATTCTATAAATGTTAATCCCCACAAGTTAGACCATAAGAAGTGTATGAGCAAAGGATATAAGTTGACTTCTATGCTATATTACCATTGGATGTATTTCTTAAAAAAAAAGATGCTACAGTGCTAGTACATTAAGAAAAAAAACAAAACAGCTAATTTCTTAAAGGTAACAGACTACAAAAAAAATTATGGAAAGAGTTTGGAGGAAGATGGCAGAGGAGAAGCTGGAAGTTAAACAATCTCTCACATAGAAAGCAGTTTTAGTGTTCCAGTGAACCGTCCTAGGCTAGAGAATCACACCAAGTGTGTCATCACAGTACAGAGAATTTGGCCAGAGAGGGAAAATCCAGGCAAAGAGACAAATCTGAGCACTTGCCAGTAGCCCCGGCTGTGGTGGCTGAGAGATTCCTACCTACAGAGAGAGTCCAGGACAAAGTTGCCAGACTCAGTGGGCAAGCAGATTCTATTCAACACCAGCATGAACTGACAAGGAGTAGATATCTTCATCCTGAAAATTGCAGACCAGAGATGGCACAGGAGTGAGTAGAAGTCTCTGAGTGAGTAGAACCCTGACATCCTCACTTCTTCTCAGGGAGCAGAGGAGTGAGGCTGCCCCTCCCTCACCACTGGGGATTTCAATCTTTGATACTGACAAAGGCCCAGCTGAGCAGCTAGCTCCAACTCAGGCATGGAAGAAAACAAGAGTTACTTACAAGGTCACAGGATCCTGACCTGACCTGCCAGGCTCAGCTCTACCCAGGGGAAATTCACCTGACTAGGCAGGGAGAGCTCCACCCCTGGAGGAGGGACTTTCTTCACTGGGTAAAAAGAGCCAGAGGTTGCCCCTCCCTACAACAGCCTAGACAAACAATTGAAATTCAGTAAACTTAAACCCTGAGAATGGCTCCAGGCTGGACTCTGTGAGTGTCTCAGGAGCTAGCCCCCCAGGGAAAACCTGCTGTTTGCTAAAAGCCCTCAACCCTACCCAGAACCTAGCCTCACCACATCACCTCCAAACTAGAGGAAACAGCCATCTCCCTCTTTGGTGATACTCAAAGCAGATCTCCCTCCCACTGAACTAGCCTGGGAAGAGGATCACAAAATCCTGGGTAATGCAGAGCATTTTTCTGCCTGCACAACAAACTGTCTTAAGAAACCAATCAAGCCACAGGAAAACAAAATATTATGAGTAGACCAGAGACTCCACCAAAAGACTGGTTACAGACACAGGAGATACAGGATCTTCCCATTCCCCCCGCCTAAACAAACAAAAAAAAATCAAAGAACTCTTTTTTATACTTTAATTTTAATATTTATTTTTTAAATTGTTTTCTATTAATCTTTTTTCCAATCATAATTTTTATTTTAGGTTATATATGTGTGTGTGTGCTTTTTTTCTTTAATCTCTTTTGACCTTTCTGTCTTTTTTTATTATTATTCTTTTCATTTTTTTCTCTTTCTTTCTTTTTTGTGTGACATAATTGCTGTTGTGCTCATCCTCAGATATATATCCATCATCTATTATTAGACCTTATCCCCCATTGTGTGAATAATTAACTCAGAAATTTATTACTCAATTTACAATCTCTTAAGCTTAACTTCTTTAATAACAGAATTATCTCTTTATACTTGTATAATTTTCACGTAGCTAATTTTAAGAATTTTTTTTTTTAGTTTTTCATGTCTCTTTCTATCCCTCCCCTCCTCTCATCCTATCCTTTTCTTCTCTCAATATCATTTCTTTACTCTTACATAATTTTTAAATATTTCACTTTTTAAATTTAAATTTTTGTTTTTCCATTTTTTTGTCTGTCTCATATTATTCTGTCCAATCCATTTCACTCTCTGAGATTAGGAGTTGGTTAAATTCACTCTCCTTTTACCTCCACACATCCCCCTAATCCTATTTTCCCCCACATTTCTCCCTATACCTAATAATTTCTGGTTTGCCATATGATTTCTTGCTGTTCTTAGCCATAGGTGTTTAATGTTGAATAGATTGTATCTGTTGAACTAGATTGTAGCTGCAGCCAAGAACATACAAAGACACATACACACACACACAAATCACATAGTACATTTAAAATAGCAAAAAGGAAAGATCTATTGTGCCCAAATCTTGGGGTTTATTTCACTTAATGTCATCTTATATCTAGAGAAATTATGAATCTATGGAACATTCCTCAATATAATCAAGGCTGTGTATGACAAATATATAGCCAACATTATACTTAATGGCAAAAATCTAAATCCATTTCCTCTAAACTCAGGAACAAGACAAGGATATCCACTCTTTCCACTCTTCTTCAATTTAGTATTAGAATGCCTAGCTAGAGCAATGAGGCATAATGCAAACATAAAGGAGATCCAAACAGGGAACGATGAAGTAAAACTCACCTTCTTTGCAGATAATCTTTTACTTAAAGAATCCCAGGGACTACACTACCAAATTACTAGAGCTGAACTGAAACTTTGCCAAAGTAGCAGGATGTAAAATTAACCCTCAAAAATCAATGGCTTTCCTGTATGCCAATAATGATAGGAGCACGGTTGAAAGCAAGAAAGCAACTCCGTTTGTAAGAGCCCCACAAAAAATCAAATACCTAGGAGTTAACTAAAGAAGTGAAGGACCTTTGTGATGAAAACTTTAAAAACCTGAAAAAGGAAATTAAAGAAGAACTTAGGAAGTGGAAAAATCTCCCATGCTCCTGGATTGGGAGGATTAACATCATCAAAATGACAATACTGAAAAAGGCTATCTACTAATTTAATATGACACCTATCAATATCCCAACCTCATTCTTTAATGAAATAGAGGAAGCAATCCAAAAAGTCCTTGAATAGCAAAAAAGACCTCAAAGAGCAAAAACAATACTTAGCAGAAAGAACAGTGCTGGAAGCATAACAACATCAAATTTCAAACTCTACTACAAAGTCATAGTAATCAAAACACCTTCTTAATAGCCCAAGAACAGACCTGAGGAGCAATGTAATGGAACTGAAGAACCAGAAATGAACCCACAGACCTATAGCCATCTAATCTTTAATAAAGGAGCTAAAGAAATAGAATGGAAGAAAGACAGGCTCTTCAGTAAATGGTGTTGGCAAAATTGGTTAAACACCTGTAAAAAAACTAAAGCTAAATCCTTATATATCATCCTGCACCAGAATCAACTCGAAATGGATCAAAGACCTCGAAGTAAAAGCAGACAACCTAAAAACATTACAGGAAGGAATAGGAGAAACTATACGGCTCCTTTGCACAGGCCAAAATTTCTGAATAAAGATCCAAAAACACAACAAATCAAAGAAAGGTTGAACACATGGGATTGCATGAAACTGCCGAGCTCCTGCATGGCAAAGTACATAGCTTGCAAGATCAATAGAAAGCCCATGGATTGGGAATAAATCTTCACTAGCTGTACCACAGACAAGGGACTCATATCTAAAATATACTTAGAACTCAAAAAACTAAATCTCCAAACAACAAATTCTCAAAGAAACAACCACCTGATTAATAAGTGGGCTAAAGACTTAAAGAGAGATTTCTCTGAAGAGGAAATAAGAATGGCTAATAGGCACATGTAGAAATGCTCAACTTCTCTTGTAGTGGGGAGGGGCAGTGAGACCACTCAGTCCCCAGTGAAAATGTAAAAGATTTTATTGAGCAAAAAATGCTGACGTGGGGGCTGGGAAGGTGGCTCAGAGGTAGAGTGCTTGCCTTGCATGCCTGAGGCCCTGGATTCGATTCCTCAGTAACATGTAAGAAAAAAGAAAAAAGCTGGAAGTGGTGCTGTGGCTCAAGTGGTAGAGTGTTAGCCTTGATCTGAAGAGCTGAGGGACGGCACCCAAGCCAAGATTACAGGCCCCACGACAGGACCCCCCCCAAAAAAATTGCTGACTTGCCAGGATTGCACCTGGAGTTGGGATCCCAGCCCATATGGGCTTTTAAGCATTTTGGACTAGGGTGGGAAATGGGAAACCTGGGTGTTGGTTTTAGCCAATGATTGTTACAAGAAATGCACAACTTAAGTTTAAATTTCCCACCAAGGTTTTGCTTGTGGGAAGCAGGGGAATGGAACAAAAGTTGGTGATGGTCCACTAGGTTAGGGCTCCCATTGCTCAGAAAACAGTAGAAGCAGAGTTACAGAGTTACAGAGTTACAATGACAGTTACTAGCTAAAGTAATGAGTTACTAGGGAAGTCTTATCCACAGCACACTTACATTTATATCTTAAAATCATTCATTATCCATTTTACACAATCCAAGTCAAATATCATTTTCCATCTTTATGTCCTCCACCATATCACTCTAGCCATAAAAGAAATGTAAATCACACAACATTGAGATTCCACCTCACGCCAGTTAGAATGGCTAGAATCCAGGGATGGTGGGGACAAACGAAGGAGGAGGTAACAATGCTAGATAAAAATGTACTCATTACCCTACTCATGTAACTGTAACCTCTCTGAACAGTATTTTTACAATAAAAAATATATGAGAAAAAAAGAAATCTAATAAGGGATGCTGGAGGTTTGTGGCCAAAAGGGAACCCTACTATACTGTTGATGGGAATTAAATTTGTTCAACCACTGGAAAGCAGTATGGGCATTCCTCAAAAGACTGCACATAGAGCTCCTCTATGACCAAGCAATCCCACTTTTGGACATTTAACCAAAAGCCCTCAAACAAGGCCACACTAAGGCTACCAGCACAACTATGTGTATTGCAGCATTATTCATCATAGCTAAGATATGGACCAATCTACATGCCTCTCAGTAAATGAATGGATCAAGAAAATGTGATATATATATATATGTATATATATGTATATTTATGTATATATATATGTATATAATGTAATTCCATGCTTCCATAAGAAAGAAATGACACAACCCCACTTGTTAGGAAATGAAAAAATTGGAAAAGATATATTAGGAAAATTAAGTGAGACCCACAGAAACATAGATCCCATGCTTTCCCTTATTTGCACTAACTACTATACGTCTAGGATAATCTTACCAGACAAGCAGAAAACATCAAAAGCTATGTATGTATGAGCATATAAGTTGATGCTAAGTGAAATGAACCCCAAGGTAGGGACACAAGTGGTTTTATCTTTGTCGCTATTGTTTTTAATGTACTGTGTGAATTTTTTGTTTCTTTTTAATGTTCTTCCTGCCATGGTATTACCTCTGTTTTCACTGTATTTGTTCCAGAGCCCTGAATCCTGTATATAGGTTTCTCTAATTTGGGGAGAGGAAGGGAAATAACAAAATGCTGAAACAAGGCTACAGGTTGACCCACTGTAAGAATGAGATTTACAAGACACTATATTGCAAAGGAACTTTACAATTTCAGGGGGAGGAGGGTGGGAGATGTTGGGAAGGTGGGGAGAGAAGGGTTAGTAAGGGAAAAACAAAGGAGGAGGTAACAAGGATTGATAGGCAATATACTCATTTCCTTACTTAAGTAATTGTAAACCTTCTGTACAGTATCTTTAAAATAAAAAAATAAAGAAAATTAATTTGTATTTTCCTACCTGACGAATATAAACCACACTGACACTTGATGGTTATTAAAAATAAAGATGATACTGGTTTTGATCACAGGTTAGGGACTTACTTAACAATTGATATGTTACAAAGTCTACAAGAAAATAAATATTGAATAGTGTTTTTGCTTTTCCTATTGAACTAGAATTATGACCCAGTATTTTCCTTGTGAATTATGGTCAGTTATCTCTTTCATGCAATTTAGCAGTGGAACATGAAATGTTGTTATAGACTTAAATACTTGAGAACAAATTTCTATAAATTAGTATCAGCAAAGACAGATAAGTATGCAAGTCTTATGGATTCTCCAGTATTTGATTCCATTGTGTTCATGTGGGTTTGTTCCTCAGCACTGGGGTTTACACTTAAGGCCTCAGTATTTTCATGCACGTGCTCTATCAATTGAGCCACATATCCAACTCTGTTTCACATCAGTCATTTTCAGGTTAGAGTTTTCGTTTATTCCCAGGCTGACTTATGATGTTTGACCCACTGCTCCTAGCCCTTCTAGAATTTACTATTAATCAGAATGCAAATCATCTTTGTACATGTTTGAATGGGAATGACATATGTGTAGACTTCTTAGACACACTTATTGTTCATATACACTCCAATTAGACAAAGACAAATTTGCATAAAAACGCACCATTTATGTATAAATGTAAATGATATACAAAGTATAAGAGAAGATTTGGTTATTTTTTACTTGTGAAACTTCCCAGAAATTTACACAACACAAATTGAAGGAATGAAAAACATAAAAAGATGATTATAAACTTACATACATAATTGTGTTTCTATATGTATTTGCTGCTTTCCAAAATTTAAGTAACTCTAATTTTATGAAAGAAATATTTGATATTTGCAAGTTTTATATCTATCAAAATCTGTATAACATATATTTATGTCTATTTGGGAAATCTGGATATCAAATGGGACCTGGAAATTTTATACTATAGAATTTACTGCCTAGGGAAAATATTATCCATTATAATTAAGATTTTTAATGTTGACTGTACAGGCACATAACTAGCTTGTTGGACACATTGACTTGCAAGACCCCATCTGAGTTCCTGTGTGCCCTGAGGGTGCATGCTGTCATGCATCCCTCAGGAGGGGGCAGGGGGAAGCCCCTTCCTCCCCTCCATGCAGGGCAAAGGTCCTGCACACAATGCCAGTCTCAGGTGATATTTTTCAGGATATGCCATTTGTGCTCCTCCTAGTTAATTGTGTAGAACTGTGCATCAAGATTCCTTTTGTGTTTTTCTAAATAGATCCCCACATTGCACCTTGCTTCCTCTCTTGTTACCCTCAATGATTCTTTTTGATCACATATGAAAAGTTGCTAGTCCTCCATATCCCCCAAGAGCTGTTTACCTTCTTAACCTGGGGTTGGCCCCTGACTATAGCTTTACATTCTGTGCCCCTATGCACTATCTGTGTGTGTGTGTGTGTGTGTGTGTGTGTGTGTGTGTGTGTGATGTTTCAATAAACTTTGTCTATGCCCGGGTGGTATGGTCCCTTTCTGCCTACCAGACACTGAGTTCCCGAGTCTCACAGTGTGAACAGCAACACTATATATTATGTAAAATAAAATATTCCACTCTTTTTTTAGTTAATCAATGCACTGAGGAGACAATAGCATCTAAGACTCATTGAGTTATACACTGAAAAATTCTACACAGTTAGCTGACTTTATGAGGTTTAATTCTCAGTTCAGAATAACTTTGGCATATATATAGTAAATTATCACAAATGCTCATGATACCACCACTAATGTAAATCTGACATTGATTCCTACTAGGCTACTTAAAACAAAGGTCTACTGAGATGAAGAAGAAAAAGCGAAACGTGTAGGACCTTAATATAATATTCATACTTTCCAAAGGCAAACACTAATTTACTGTTTAATCTGTATATCCAAGCCATGAATTTTAAAGAATCTACATAATAAACTAATTCTGCTTCAAAACATTCAACTTGTTGGGGAAAAGGGCCACATTAATGTAATGGAAATGTGCTTTATTATAACCAGTAATGCTGCTGAGCCTCTAAAGTTTTCCCATGGCATTACTATGACTGCCAGTAAAAGAAAAAAAAATAGCAATTGTGTTTCTCCAAACAGTTTTCATTTAGTCTATGTAACCAATATAATCCCTTAATCTGACTAGAGCTCAGAACTTTATATAAACACTTTTTGAGAATACCTCTTTTATTATCCAAAGAAAAGGAAGAGACTTTTGCTTTTTAAAAATCAGTTATTAATCCTTTAGGAGGCTCATGTCAAAGGAAATGTTTCTGAATTAGATTTTGTTGAAAATCAAGTATATTTAAATGTTCTAGAAATCACATTACTCATATTACTCTCCCCACCTCTGCTCTGTTTCTCTTAGTAGTTATATCTCGTTATTCTATGATTACTCCAATTTTCTGTCCTGAAAACTTAATAAGTAACTGTATGAACTAATGTAATGCACATAAACATTAGTGACCTCAGAGATAGCTTTCTGATATTTCATGATTGAATAGTAAATTAATAGAATATGATTTTGTAGAGGCCAGGTGGACTAAGTTATAGTAAACAAATAGAGAAGGAACAAAGGGTGCCATGGAATAGTATAGGGATGAAGTGTAGGATAAAAGAGTAGAATACATTGGTGAAAAGTGTGAGCATAGATTGAGCAAAGTATGTGATATTTTATAAACATAGCATGAAAAGTTGGTGTGGTATTTTCATGTAAAGCACTGGCCTAATATTTAGAAATTTTATTGTATTTGGATCTCATTATTTCTACAGCACATAGAAATTGGGGGAAGTATTACAGATGTGGCATATGTTTAATCATGTGTTGAAATTAGAAAAGAAATTCTGCTTATGTTTCCTTAATGAAATAACTTTCTTCACCTATTCACTCTAATATTTTATGATCTTAGTGGCACGTTGTGGAGGCTTTTTTTTTTCATTAAAGTTTACATTTATAATACTGGAAGATACCGAGAGTTTAGTGAAAACTACAACAGACTTTTATGGACAAACAAGTTGAAGATTTAAAAGGAATGGTGTAACTGTATTTTGTAATGCATGATGTTTTGAACTTCCTATTTACCAGTTAGTATATATGATAGTAATAATTATATTATTCTTTTTTACAGATAAAGAAACTATGGCCAGAGAAGTTCATTACACCAAGGCTCCAATGATTAATATTCAAATGTAAGCCGGCTGCCGGTGGTGGCTCATGCCAATAATCTTAGCTACAGGAGGCTGAGATCTGAGGATTGCAGTTCAAAGCCAACCCAGGCATGAAAGACCATAAGAGTCTTATCTCCAATAAACCATCAAAAAAACTGGAAGGTGTGTTGTGGCTAAAGTGGTAGAGCGCTAGCCTTTAGCTGAATAGCTGAGGGACAGTGCCCAGGCCCAGAGTTCAAGCCCCATGACTGACCAAAAAAAAAAAAAAAAGGAAAAAAGAAAAAAGAAAGAAAAGATTCAAATGTAGTCAGTTTACTTTGAGAACTTATATTGTTAATCTACCCAAGATGAAGCAGAATAAAGAAGACATGTAGAACCTTCTTCAGTAACAAGAAGAGGAACAAATTTGAGAATGATTGTGAGACTGGACATGGTATACACACATTTTGTGCATGATGCAAAGAAGAACAAATATAATCATGTGAGTAGAGACACTAGATTATGTAGTCAGAAGTTCTATTACATAAAAAAGATAAAAAGAGGCATTAATCACTTAATATACAATTTTTCTTTTAATGCTTGCTGCAAAACTTGGCCACTGTTATTATCCCCACACACACAAAATATATGTTTTGAGTTGAGTAACTTACTTAATAAGACAGCATGAAAATTAAATCAGTACCTTCATGTGACTGGGTATATTCCAAGAGAATGTTTTCTTTCTTTTCTTGGTTCATTTTTAATAATGTAACTTTTTAACAGCTTATTATGTATTGATTATAAATCATGAGACTTCAAAGTTATTTAACTAAGTTAACTTATTTCCTTATATTTGGACCTTTTTTCCTTACTTGGATTTTTAAAAATTTTATTTAGATATAATTCTAATACCCGAGTTTGCCTGTTAAAGTATATTTATACTGAATTGTGAAACAATTATAATCTGACTGTAGATGTTCTTTGATCAGCCCTCAAAGAGACTTACTAATAATCATGTTCTAGACCCTCCTTCCTAAGCTCTGGAGAATTAATATTTTCATTAGATATACATATTTTGGAACTTTAATATTCTTCCTTTGTCTTTGGGATTTTAAAAACACATTCTTTAAATAACTTTTCATATCTCTTGTAAAATATTGGGGAACTTTGCTACCTCAATAGTAATTTTCCATAATTTATTTTCAATAAATTATGAAAAGTTTTGAGAAGTAGTAGGATATGTTGTAGTCGGAGCTATAGTCATTGATACCTAGATTTAGTGCCTATTTTTCCATTCAATAATTTTGTTCAGGTAATTAATATGTATTGAAATGTTGAAGCATATGTATATGTTAATATGCGAAGTGATCCATCTTCTCAGAGTTTGAATAAAGTAAATAAAGCCAATATTAAACACATTTTTGTAAAAGATAATAGTTGGAAATAAGTGTTGAGAAATAGTGACAATAAGGGACAGGTGTTTAGTTTCGATTTGAGGGTACAGGTTAAGAGGACATAAAGTATGGTTGTTAAGAGAAATAATGATTCTGAGTAATCTTTGGAATGTCACTTGGTAATATGTTTTTGTGATAAGATAATTAAAAAATCGTCTTCAAGATTCCTTTCAATTCTACAATTCTAATTTAGAACAACAAGCATTTTTATATTCCTTCACTCATTCCAAACAAATAAAATACCTAAGAATTACATACTTTGAATGTATGTTTTTGAGAAATTTAAGATTGAAATTTTTAATTTGACTTTAAAGTTTAATTCATTAACATTTACTCACATATCTTCTATCAATCATTTACTAATTCATTAGTATTGAGAACTTGATATTAAACATACTGTTAGAAAGTTTGGGTTTTCACACACTGAACAATTTTTTTTTACTTCAATTCTTGTTGAATTCTGGTAGCTTTCAATCCATTACAATCTATTTCATATTCTCAGATGCATTGATATTCGGATGTGAGAATGTGTGTGCTTGCTTCAAATTTTTTTTTTACTTATTTATTTATTCATTGCTCTAAGACCGGGACTCAAACTTAGTACCTGATGCTTTTGCTAACTGAGCCATGCCTCCAACCTCTGAATGTTTAAAGTTTTATGGAATGAAACTTTAATAATGCATGAGAATTTCAAATAACAGCCTTCTGTTTGGCCAACTGTTCTGCTGATTTCAGATAAACAAATGCATAGTATTATTTCTACGGTAAGTTTGATTTTCTTGGGTTATGTATTCTAGAGAAGAGCCTAGAGTTTTAAGAGTTAAAATAATGTTTCCAGATGGTTCTACCAAAGAGAAATTTAGGAAGTGATAGAATATGGAACTATTCACACTCGAAAATAAGTTGTATTGTCCATAACTTAATAATATTTTATTAGTTCAACATATTCTGAAAAGTACTAGTGCATGGAGAAAGTGTGGGTTAGTGGTTGTTCTGTGTGCTTTGTAGTCAGGTTGGTCAATATAATATTATTATGACAGCCTTTTAACAGTATTTTAAGTTAGTTTAAACAAATAAATTCTCTTTGTTTAATAGTGTTGTTTTGAAGATTCAACTATATCAAATATCTACACTAGTACATATTAAAACTTAAAATAGCAACAAGAATGATTATAAACCAATAAAAGTATATCTGAGATATTTAAGTGAAGAAATAATTTATTTTTTTCTACACATCCTTTATGAGGTGCTACATGCCAATACCTATAGTCAAAAGAATTGAATATTTTCATAGGCTACCTGCTCTATAACTGATATATTATAGCCTCTAAGAAATCTTGCTGTAAGGAAACCAACTTAATATTTCAAGAAAAATTTTCCTAAACTTATTTGAATAAGGAACTTTTGCCTCTAAACCTTTGAAAGAATACAATGTAGAAAGTATTGGGCACCAAGCAGATGATAATGCTGATATAGATAGATAGATAGATAGATAGATAGATAGATAGATAGATAGATAGATATGACACCTTGCAAAATAATTTTCTGACATACTCTTTGCTATCTCATGAAAGATATGGTTATAAAAAAAGATTGTTTTAAATGAAAATTTTATACTAACATGGTGATCATTATACTATTTCCTAATATTATGCTTACTATCTAAATTGCAGAAAGATATTTGATGCAAATCTTAGTGTGGTCTACATAATTCTTTTCCATTTATTGATGGTATAGAATGAAAATTCAGAGATTTTTTTTGTTTATTGCCTCTTCATTCTGGTCTTTCAACAGTAAGTTATGTACAAGAGTTCTGAAAATGGTAGAGTTCTCATGATACACCTCCAGAATGACAACATCTACACTGACCATGAGGTATTTTACAAAGTAATAAGTTGACATTAGCATATTACTAACAATCATAACGCAGATTTTATTAAGATTTATTACTTGTATTCCTACAAATGTTCTTTTCTATAATTCAACCCGAAATACTCCATTGCATTTCCTCATTGGATGTGGGTCAACAAGTACACACATATACAAGAACATGGTAATTACACCACACTTACAGAAAAAATGCATGATATAATTTATGAAGTTATATTAAAAACACATCAGTAATTGTTAAAAAATTTACTCTTGAGAATATCTTATACCTTTTCAAAAATCCTTCATTCCAATGATTATAATTTCTTTTGTTTTATGAATTAATATTAAAGTTCAGAGCACACAATCTTTTTCCTTTTCTTTTTTTAAAATATGTTTTTATTGTAAAAAATACTGTACAGAGGTGTTACAGTTACATGAGTGAGGTAATGAGTACATTTCCTATCAAGCATTGATACCTCCTTTATTTTTCCCCTACCATCCCTACCCTCCCACGACCACAACTACACTCCCCCTCCTCGCCCTCCCCACGCCTAAATTGTAAATTTCATCTTTCAACATAGTGTCTTGTACATCTCATTGTTACAATGGGTCAACCTGTATCCCTATTTAAGCATTTTGTTTTTTCCCTTTATTTCCCCAAGTTATAGAAGTGCATATACTAGATGCAGGGCCCCCACATCAAATACAGTGAAAACAGTGGTTGTACCATGGGGGGGCATTAAAAATATTAAAAAATCACATAGTACATTATAAATACATTAAGAACAATAGCAAGCAAGAAAAAAAATACTTGTGTCCCTATCCTGGGGTTCATTTCACTTAACATCATCTTATCTGGTCTTTTGATCTTTTCTGCTTGTCCCAGACATACACCAGTTATTTCAAATAAGGGAAACCATAGGACCTTTGTTTCTTTGGCCCTGGCTTACTTCATTTAATATATTTTTCCAAGTGTTTCCATTTCCTAACAAATGGGGCAATGTCATTCTTTCTGATGATGTATATACCACACTTTCTTGATCCATTCATCGACTGAGGAGCATCTGGGCTGGTTCCATATCTTAGCTATGATAAATAATGCTGCGATAAACAATGTTGTGCTGGTAGTTTTGGTATGACCTTGTTTGTGATCCTTTGGGTAAATGTCCAAAAGTGGGATTTCTGGGTCATAAGGGAGCTCTATGTTGAGCTTTTGAGGAACCTCCATACTGCTTTCCAGAGTAGTTGAAAAAGTTTACACTCTCATCAACAATGCAGTAGGGTTCCCTTTTGTTCACATCCCCTCCAGCATCTGTTGTTACTAGATTTCTTGATTATAGCTATTCTAACTGGGGTAAGGTAGAATCTCAACCTTGTCTTGATCTGTATTTCTTTTATGGCTAGAGAAGTTGAGCATTTCTTCATGTGTCTGTTGGCCATTCTTATTTCCTCTTCAGAGAAGTCTCCCTTTAAGTCTTTAGCCCATTTATTTACCTGACAGTTGTTTCTTTGAGGATTTGCATTGGGGGATTTTATTATTTTAGATATGAGACGCTTGTCCATTGTATGGCTACTGAAGATCTTCTCCCAGTCGGTGGGCTTTACCTTGCAGAAGCTCTGCAGTTTCATGCAATCCCATTTGTCCATCCTTTCTTTGATTTCTTGTGTTTCTGGGTCTCTATTAAGAAAATTTTAGCCTATGCCATGGAGCCCTAGAGTTTCTCCTATTCCTTCATATAATGTTTACCTAGAGTCTGCTTTTATTTAGAAGTCTTTGATCCATTTAGAGTTGATTCTGGTGCAGTGTGATATATACGGATCTAGCTTCAGTTTTCTACAAGTGTTTAATTTTGCCAGCAACATTTACTGAACAGGCTGGTTATCTTCCATTCTATTTCTTTAGCTCCCGTGTCAAAGATTAAGTGATTATAGGTTTGTGGGTTCATTTCTTGGTTTTCAGTCCTATTCCATTGGTCCTCAGGTCTATTTCTATACAGCACAGAAATCTTTTATGGAATGAAAAATGAGGTTTGGTTTACATAAGTAAAATATTGTTTAGCATTTTTCATAGTATTAATTACAGAAGAAAGTAACTTTGGAAAATGGAAGTTTGGATTTAATGAGAGCCTTGGAAATGATAGTTCTACACTGTATTGGGGTTTAATTACTAAGAAGAACCTTTCTCTTAAAAATTAGAATTCAAATATTGACATAGATAAAACTAGGAAGAAAGTATGCTGATATATAATATTAAGAACTGCATTGCTATTTTGGAAATTAAAATGATCACATTTAACTAATTTAACTAATCATTTGGCTCTTCCATCTAAATCATAATTTAATACAGTATATGTTGATATTACTTATAATTTTTGCTATTATTTTAAAATAAGGACTATATGTGATCATTATAATTATTTATTGTTTTTCCTTTACCAAGAATGTGAATCTCTATTTTTAAGGGTTATAAAATTTGAGAAAGGGTATTTATCAAAAGGACACAATATTTCTTAAAAGTTTTAATTTTCTCAAGTTTGTTACTTTAGTTATAACATAGCACTAAAGATCATACATTTATGACTATAAACTCTTCCTCTTTGGAGACAAAGTTTTCATCTGTTACCAATATCTCAATAAATGAAACAGTGTAATATTTTAGTCTCTTCCCAAAGTGAACTAAATGAGAGCTGAACTATCAGTCTGACACCACTATAGTCATGACACTATATTATGTTAAGTAAATAAAATTGTATGATATGCACTTTCTCAGAAACCAATATATTTCCCTTACACTAGACAAGTCAAATATTACAGGACAAGAAAGTTTGCTGCATAAATAATATTATAATATTGAAAAACTATGTAGATCATGATGTCCTGCTCTCAATCATTCGATTGAATGTCTCAAAGTATATATGAAGTAGAAGAAATTGAATATTTATTGAGCCCTGTTTGGGGTGCAATGTTCCCTTAAATGTTTCACCTTATGTCATTATTATTTAAGATTTGTGTTATATTAAGATGTAATAATATATGCTGCATGTTTCCCTTTACATGGGGGATACAAAAAGGATCTGAGATGATCAGCTCTAGAAATATAATTGTGTTTTCAATAGCTCCATTGATCTTTGCATATACTTCTCAGACCTAAAGTGGCTCCAGATCAAGAAATACTGTATCCTGCCAGTGACCATGAGGTCTAAAATCAAACTTTCATAAATAACTTAGCTATTACACTTTATAATCCTTCTTTCAACATGATTTCTGCACCTATAAAAGTTGTACAATAATTAACACATGTCTAAAAAGGGCAGACTAATTTGAGCAATGAAATAATATTCTAATTTGGACAAATAGAACAACCAATGAATGTTATTTGTCATGCAACCCATGTTTATCAATGGTACCTTTAAAGGTTTAATGAAAGTCATTATGTCTTCTAGGGCTGGGAAGGTGGCTCAGTGGTAGAGCGCTTGCCTTGCATGCATGAGGCCCTGGGTTTGATTCCTCAGCACCACATAAGCAGAAAAAGCTGGAAGTGGCGCTGTGGCTCAAGTGGTAGCGTACTAGCTTTCACCTGAAGAGCTGAGGGACAGCGCCCAGGCCCATATTCCAGGCCCCACGACCGGACCAAAAAAAAAAAAAAGAAAAGAAAAAAGATGTCTTCTAAAAATATTACTGGAAATAAGTTATAGGAAGCTTAGAGTTTGGGAAAATAGGCACCGATACTGCTTTAGTGGAGTAAATAAGGTCTTTACTAGAAGGTTGTTAGGTGGGTCAGAACTTAAGAAGAAAATCTGACTAAATATGTCTCAGAAAGATAAGACTCAGAATATTTAGAGGACTCTAATTCATAAATGAATACATTCTATTAACCATATTTTGTTTTTACATTCTGAATTTAAATTCTAGGAAATCAAACGAAAAATAAAGAAAACATAGTTTTGTTAGGATTGTGGTTTGGCTACCCAGTGAAAAAAGAGTATGTATCAAGTGATTTCTGTGCACCAAACATAGTGGGCAAGGAGCTGGAAAGTTCTCTTTTGCCAGAGAGATGTGTAGACAGCATATATAATTTTCATCAAATACAATTACATAATAACTTAACCTTTTATATGTATTTTGACAAAAATTACATTTATAACTTCTAGAAACTAGGAGTTGTTCTCAGTCACTGTTGCATAGCACTTAATTAGAACCAAATGTCATTCACTGAAATTGCATTACATCTGTATGTGGTATCTTTATATATATATATATGTACATATATATAGTAAAGATACTGTACAGAGGGGTTACAGTTACATGAGCAAGGTAATGAGCCCATCTGCTATCTTAGTCAATCCGTATAATCTTTGAAACTTGTCAGTCTTAGAGATCTGCTTTAATGTAAGGTTATGAGTTATTCAATCTCTCTTTTTTATTTACATATGCCATATAGAAAAAGTAATTCTTCTTTTATATGGTTGCTGTGAAGATAAAATCTGATATTGTACAGAATGTTTCAAATATAGGGCTTGACTTATTAGTGCAAACCTCTAAATTTATTTCCCTAAGGTATGTCTATATAGTGCCAGTGGATAGGGAGTAAGAGAATGAATCTCATGATAGCATTTAAAATACTCAATTGTGCAACTGTTTCAGCAGTAGGTTTGTGTGTTCTTGATTAATAGGGAAACCATTTGAACATAGCCAGGAAGTTTGGGTCTAAATGAACTATCAGTCAAAGTGCCTTTTTTAAATGAACAGATTTTCTATTTTGCTTAATGAAAGACACCGAAATACACTAATGGCAGTATACAAATTTTGAACCACTCTGGAAAACAGTTGGAGATTCCTCAAAAAAAAAAAACTAATCAAAGAATGACCCTATGATCCAGCCATATCACTCTTGGGAATTTATACAAAAGATCTCAAATCCGGATGCAGCAAAATCTATTTGCCCAACTGTGTTTATTGAAGCACTATTGATCAAAGCCAAGGTAGAGAGACATCCAAGATGCCCAACAATGGATGAATAGCTGAATAAATTTCCATTATATGGGTATATGTATATACCACATTTTATTCATCCATAAGGAAGAATATTATATCATTTGCAAAGACATGGATGGACCTAGAAAATATGTTAAGTGAAAAGAATCAGGCTCAGTGAGACAAAGGACCCATGTTTTCTCGCATATGTGGAGTCTAGAGCTAATTTATAAATATACAACATATATGGGGTTGTCTGAAGTATACACAACTCTTAAAGTATGATATTTTCAGAGAAGAAATTAAGTGGTGTAATTTCTTTGAAAAAAAATACTGTCCAAAAAGTGAATACCAAGAAACTGGCATTTGAATAATGTGAAAGAAAGGTCAGGGGAAGAGGGCTAGACAAATGAAGAGAAGAAGGGAGGATAATACAGTCATATTCAATGCATAGTCTATGAAAGTAAGAAAACTGAGGCGAGGTAGTTTGTGGGGGATGGGGTACAATGATAAAAAGGAATGACACTGATCAAGATGTATTGTACTTACAAACTGAATTTTTGAATGGTAACTCCTTTGTACAACTACTTAATGACAATGAAAAAATAATTTAAAAATAAATCAAAGAAACGATGCTTCTGAAAGCAAATTTTAACTTTGTTGCTAAAATCTGACAAAAACATCTGTTTCTAATAATGATTTTATCATTTTTAATAGCTTGTTTGTCAAACATTTTCTGTATGGAAACTAAGGTGACTTTGATATCACTGTGAAGCCCACAGTGGTCTTATCCTCCCAGTCCACTTGATTCAAGCTCTCAAGTGTTAGGATTACATATGAGTACCATCATATCTGGTATTTATGTTCTTATTTTTCAATGTAACTTTTTTTTCTTCCCTTTGCCATGTCTACTAATAGAGCTTGTCCTAAAGATACAAATTCATTCATTTTAGGCTACTGTATTTAAATATAACTAATATTATCTCTTAAAAATCCAATAATTTGTGAAAAAAAACATTTTTTTTGTGGTCGTGGTGCTTGAACTCTGAGCCTGGGCACTGTCCCTCAGCTCTTCAACTCAAGGCTAGTGCTCTACCACTTGAGCCATAGTGCCACTTCTGGTTTTCTGAATGGTTTATTGGAGATAAGAGTCTCACAGTCTTTCCTGCCAGGGCTGGCTTTGAAGTGCAATCCTTAAATCTCAGCCTCCTAAGCAACTAGGATTACAGGTAAGAGCCACTGATTCTGGGCTTGAAAAAAACTTAAAATATTTTAATTAAAAGTTTTCAAAAAATTAAATAATAGAATTTGTTAGTTGTTTAAACAGTCTTTAGAATACCTGTTTCTAGTACAAGTGAGAGAGTGACAATACTTTGTTCCCAAATGCAAGGAAGCTCACAGGTGTCATTTAATAGCAGCAACAAAATGCTAATTAGTTTTGTCAGTGTATGCCAGCTACAGAAATTAACCAATTTGTTTCTTTTGTAAATATGCAAACATTCTTACCCAGCTGATGCTTTAATCTTTATTTTGCATAGGAAACATTTCTATCGTATTCAAAGTCATCTAAAACAAATGTAAGCATTTGAAAATCATGGGAACTTTTAACACAAGCTTACTGGATTATTGTAATAGAAAAAAAATAATTACCTTCAAAACTAGCAGGGCTCCTTGACTGGACTCACCACTTCTGATTATGTTTAAGACTCTGAACATTGTGTGTGTGTGTGTGTGTGTGTGTGTGTGTGTGTGTGTGTGTGTGTGTGTGTGAGTGTGTGTGCGCAATCTCATGAAGTTTGTTCTGTATTCATTAGAAAGAAATCATTCATGCCCTAGCATCATTTCATGCCAGTACAGTGGAGCATTTCCACCTCATTAACCAATCCTCTGCATAAATGCACCACTTTGTTGACTTTAAAGAAGGATGAACAAATGCAGCAGTAAACTCACTAGACACTATGTTTAAAATAGTCTATACAAATTGTGGGTGCAGGCCAGAGGCAAAACTGGGAGAAAAGGAGGGAAGAGGTTACACTTTTCAAATAGAAATATACTCATTATCTGACTTATGTAACTATAACCCCTCTTTTCATCACTTTTACAATAACAATTATATATATAATTTGGAAATACAGCCCATGATGAGAGTTTATTCAACTGCATATGGTATATACAAAACTAACAAATGGCTACTCCCAGACCTTCCATCTTAAATCCATAAATATATATATTTTAAAACATGAGCTTATTTTATATTTTTAATTTTGATCTATATCACTTTTTTCTAGTTTTATCTTTTTCTGTTTTGTGATTATGGGGCTTGAACTCAAGGTCTGGGAGCTGTCCCTTAGCCTCTTTGTGCTCATGGCTAGTATTCTACCACTTGAGCCACAGAACCACTTCTGTTTTTGAATGGTTAATTGTAGGTAAGTGTCTCATGGGGACTTTACTGCCAGGGTTGGCTTTGAACTGTGATTCTAAGATCTCACCTCCTGAGTAGATAAACAGGCATGAGCCACCAGTGCCTGATTTCCATTTCTTTTCATCTGGTAAGTAAAAAAAAAAATAAAACCAAAACCAAAAAAAAAAACAGATCATGCTTCCACTAATATATTGTCTTATTGGATAAATCCCTTTACATGTGATTTCCTAATTTTACTCTTCCCCATTCTCCTACACAAATTGTTACCTCCTTGTTCTGTTTAAGTCTGGCACTGTATAGTGGCCCTTCTCTGCAAATGGACATTCTTTGTTGTTGGTGGTGGTGGTGGTAGTTGCAGGGCCTGAATTCTGGGCCTTGGTTCTGTCCCTCCACTTTTCAGCTTAAGGCTAGCACTCTGCCACTTCAGCCAGTGCTGCTTCTGGCTTTTTCTGCTTATGTGGTGCTGAAGAATAAAACCCAGGGCCTCATGCAAGCAAGACAAGCACTGTGCCACTGAGCCACCTTCCCAGCCCTGGGCATTCTTGTCATACAGCATACAAGGTGTATGTTTAACATACACCCTCTCCCAACCCAAGAAAGGCAATTATTCCACAATCAACACCCTTTTTGTTTTGCTTCTGCTCTGCTTCTGTTGTGCTAGGCAACCTCCCAAAAGATATTCTCAGTCAAGGACATAGGGTAAATCAATTCAACAGTGATATGCACAAGGCAATAATTTGGAAATGGTCTTTACAACTTGGGGGGGGCGCATTGGTGGGGAGGAAAAGTGGGAGAAAATGAGGGAGGGGTAAACAATGTTCAACAAGAAATGTACTCACTACCTTATGTATGTAACTGTAACCATTCTGTACATTAACTTGACAATAAAATTAAATTCTTTTTTTTTTTTTGGTCTGGTTGTGG
>NW_012267296.1:1951952-2036462 GCF_000151885.1 Dipodomys ordii
TGTGGGGCCTGACCTCTGGGCCTGTGCGCTGTCCCTCAGCTCTTCAGCTCAAGGCTAGCACTCTACCACTTGAGCCACAGCGCCACTTCCGGCTTTTTTATTTTTGCTTATGTGGTGCTGAGGAATCGAACCCAGGGCCTTGAGCATGCAAGGCAAGCGCTCTACCGCTGAGCCACTTTCCCAGCCCAAAATTTAATTCTTTAAAAAAGATATTCTCAGTCAAATCCATTTTTGATTCTACACAAGACTAAGCAACACAACTCTGTGCACAGATGCTTTTATGATCTCACTGGATAGTACTTCAAATATGTTAATGAAACCCTCCTGTGGCTATGTTTGCCTGTGCTCTGACATCCTAATTTAGACCAGCAAATTCTCTACACCATCACCTACAAAACTTTATTGGTGCCATTTTCATGCTAGGTACTTACCTTGTTAACTAGATAGCTTTAGGGCCAATTTTATGAAAATACAATGGATGGAGAGCCTGGCAACAGTGGCTCACGCCTGTAATCCTAGGTATTGAGGAGGCTGAAATCTGAGGATCACGGTTCAAAGCCAGCCCAGGCCAGAAAAGTCCATGAGACTCTTATCTCCAATTAACCACTAGAAAACCAGAAGTGGTGTCACGGCTCAAGCGGTAGAGCGCTAGCCTTGAGCTGAAGAGTGCAGGGGTAGCACCCAAGCCCAGAGTTCAAGCCCCACAACTGACAAAAAAAAAAAAAAGGACGGAGAGGAAAAGCAAGATGAAAACAAAGTGTTAAATTGCTTTGGAAACGAATATATTAAATTTGTGTTTTTGGAAAATATGCAGAATAAAAATATATAGTCATTTCTTAGTAACAAAAGAGTATAGGATTATCTATAGATACCAAATTTTGAAAGAACTACTCCTTATATAAAATGATGTAATATTCACACATGACCTGTTCATATTATGAATACACTTTAAATCATCTCTAGATTATTTATAACATCCAATAAAATATTTTAAAGTTATATAAATACTTATACTTTATTGCTAGTTTGGATAGTTAGTACAGACACAACTTTATAAAGTATTTTTGATTATTGTTTGGTTGAGTATTGGGATAGAGAATCAGTAGATATGGCGGAACAAATGTACAGTGAAATATATTTACTTTCCTTTTTTCAGGAAGTTATCAATGTAACCAGCTTTAATGTATGTGTCTGTACCCTTTATGAACATAAAAACAAGTGTTATTTCTTGCACAATAAGGATGCTTTTAACTAGTATTCAATCTACAGAAATTTGCTGCAGTTGTTTTTCCAATTAAATCTAACAACAATGTTTTTTCAGACACATAATTCATTTTTATATGAGTATAATTATTTGAACTTGTCCTTCCATTGCAGGCTTTGTTTCATCAAAGTTTTAGATACTTGTTAATTTAATAGGTGAAAACGTCCCATTAACTTTAAATTTTAAGTACTTTACAAGGAATTTTGAACAATTTTTTTTATTATTGTGAAAATACCATACAGAGGGGTGACAATTGCATGGGCAAGACAGTGAGTACATTTTTCATAAGGCATTGTTGCCTCCTCCTTTGTTTCCCCATACTCCCTTCCCCTCTCCACCCCCCACACCTCCACACTCCCCTACCACCCACCGACCTCCACCCCGCCAAAATTGTAAAGTTCGTTTTTGGACATAACGTCTTGTACATCTCATTGTTGTAATGGGCCCATCTGTAACACTATTTAAACACCTTGTTTTTTCACCTCCCCTCCACAAATTACATCAACATCAAATACAGTGAAAGCAGGGCTTATATCCTGGGAGAGGTACATACAAAGCAACAAATAAATCATCTTATAAATTTTTTGAAACAATTGCAAGAAAGAAAAAAAAACATTATAATCCTTATCTTGAGATTCATTTTGCCCAACATCAACTTGTCAGACATTTTCTGTTCGTCTCAGACATATACCAGTTATTGAAAATAAGGGAAACCATGGGACCTATATTTTTTGGGCCTGGTTTACTTCACTAAATGTAATTTTTCCCAAGTCTTTCCAGTTCCTAACAAATGGGGCAATGCCATTCTTTCTGATGGAGGCATAGAATTCCATTGTGTATATATTTTTATTATGTGATTTAAGGGATAGAACCGAATTCTTTGCATATGGCAGGCAAACACTCTACCACAAAATCCACATGCTCAGAATTATGTGTTTAAGTGTAATTGGCATATTTTTTCTGGGTTCTAATTGCAAATCTTATTTGCCAATTTTTATCATCAACATGTTAACTTAAGACTTGTAAGAGTTTTGTATACATTAAGGAAATTGGCATTTGCCAATTTGTTGAGTTAATAATTATTTTATGTTTTATTTAAACTTTGTTTTAAAATTTTTTCAATTTCAAAAAATTTTGTCGAACTGTACAACTTTGGCTCGGCAGGGGGCAGAAAGGGGGATGGGAAGGAATGATAAGAGGGAAACAAAGGAGGGGGAAACAAAGGAGGAAGCAAGAATGCTTGATAAGAAATGTACTCATTACCGGGCTGGGAAGGTGGCTCAGTGGTAGAGTGCTTGCCTTGCATGCATGAGGCCCTGGGTTCGATTCCTCAGCACCACATAAGCAAAAAGAAAAAAGCCGGAAGTGGTGCTGTGGCTCAAGTGGTAGAGCGCTAGCCTTGAGCTGAAGTGCTGAGGGACAGTGCCCAGGCCCAGAGTTAAGGCCCACGACCTGACCCAAAAAAAAAAAAAAAAGAAATGTACTCATTACCTTACCCGAGTAATTGTAACCTGTCTGTATGGCATTTTTACTATTTTTTAAAAAAACTAATGTTGAAACAATTAAGATTTGCATATGATTTTGCCACATTGCTGGTGATTTTGCTATATCATTAAAAAAATCCATAAAGAACAACAAAAAAGCATGAACTTGGAAATTCTTGCTATAATAAAAAAATCTATAGGGAAAGTATACCTGATACATTTTTATTATATTGTTTATTATAAAGATACTGTACAGAGTTTTAACACTTACATGAGTAAGGTAATAAGTACATTTCCTCTTGAGCAGTTACCCAATCCTTTGTTTTTCCCTGGCCATCTCTTCCCTTGCACCACCCCAACTCCTCACGTCCCCCCCCCACAAGTTGTAAAGATCATTTTGAACATAGTGTCTTGTACATCTCATTGTTCCAATGGCTCAACCTGCATCCGTGTTTCGGCATTTTTTTATTTTCCTTCCCCTCCCCAAATTAGAAAAATGTACATACTCGATGCAGGGTACTGGAATAAAATAGAGTGAAAATAGGGGTTATACAATTGGTGAAGAACATACAAATGAAACAAAAGAAATCACATATAAGTACATTAAGAACAACAGCAACAAAGGTAAAACCTCTTGTGTCACCATGTTGGGGTTCATTTCACTTAGCACAATCTTATAGTTATATTTGCATAGCCATTGACCTTTTCTACGTGTCTGCTAAGATTACCCTACACATACACTAATTATTGCGAATAAGGGAAACCATGGGACCTATGTTTCTTTGGGCCTGGCTTACTTCACTTAATTTAATTTTTCCAAATCTTTCCATTTCCTAACAAATGGGGCAATGTCATTCTTTCTGGTGGAGGCATAGAATTCCATTCTGTATATATATACCACATCTTCTTGATCCATTCTTATATAGAGGGGCATCTGAGTTGGTTCCATATCTTAACTATGGCAAATAATGCTGCAATAAACATAGTTCTGCTGGTAGCTTTAGTATAGTCTTGTTTGTGATTATTTGGGTAAATGCCCAAAAGTAGGATTGCTGGGTCATAGGGGAGCTCTATGTGGAGTCTTTTGAGCAACCTCCATACTACTTTCTAAAGTGGTTGGACAAGTTTACACTCCCACCAACAATGCAATAGGGTTCCCTTCTGGCCACATCCACACCAGCATCTGTTGCTATCAGAATTCTTGATTATAGCCATTTTAACTGGGGTGAGGTGGAATCTCAATGTTGTTTTGATTTGCATTTCTTTTATGGCTAGAGAGGTTGAGCCTTTCTTCATGTGTCTATTGGCCATCCTTCTTTCCTCTTCAGAGAACTTTCTCTTTAAGTCTTTAGCCCACATATTATTTGGGCAGATGTTTCTTTTTGAGAATTTGTTGTTGGAAGATTTAATTTTTTAAGTTCTAAGTATATTTTAGATATGAGGCTCTTGTCTGTTGTATGGCTAGTGAAGATCTTCTCCCAATCTGTGGGATTTCTATTGATCTTGCTAGCTATATCCTTTCCCATGCAGAGGCTCTGCAGTTTCATGCAATCCCATTAGTCCAAACTTCCTTTGATTTTTTGTGTTTCTGGGTCTCTATTAAGAAAATTTCGTCCTGTGCCAAGGAGCCATATAGTTTCTCCTATTCCTTCCTGTAATGTTTTCAGAGTGTCTGCTTTGACTTCAAGGTCTTTTCATTCATTTGGATTGGATTCTGGTGCAGAACGATAGATAAGGATCTAGTTTTAGTTTTCTGCAGGTGTTAAACCAATTTTGCCAGCAACATTTATTGACGAGCCTGTCATTCTTCCATTCTATTTTTTAGCTCCCTTTTTGAAGATTAGGAGGCTATAGGTCTGTGGGTTCATTTCTGGGTCTTCAGTTCTATTCCATTGGTCTTCAGGTCTATTCTTGTGATAGTAAGAAGCTGTTTTAATTACTGTGGCTTTGTATTAGAGTTTGAAATTTGGTATTGATATACCTCCAGCACGGTTCTTTCTGCTAAGGATTGTTTTTGCTATTCGGGGTCTTTTGTTATTTCATATGAATATTTGAATTGCTTCTTCTTTTTTATTAAAGAAGGAAGTTGGGATATTGATAGGTATTGCATTGAATTTGTGGATAGCCTTTGTGAGTATTGCCATTTTCACGAGGTTAATTCTACCAATCCAGGAGCGTGGGTGGTTTTCCCACTAGTTTAATTCAGCCTTTTTCAGGTTTTTGAAATTCTCAGCATAGTGGTCCTTCACTACTTAAGTTAACTCCTAGGTATTTTATTTTTTGTGGGGTTATTACAAAAGGAGTTGTTTTCCTGATTTCAACTGCGCTCTTCTCATTATTGGCATACAGGGAAGCCATTGATTTTTGAGGGTTAATTTTATACCCTGCTACTTTGCCAAAGTTTTGAATCAGCTGAAGTAACTTGGGAATGGAGTCCACGGGTTGCTTTAAATACAAGATCATGTCATCTGCAAAGAGGCAGAGTTTTACTTCATTTTTCTCTATTTGCATCTGCTTATGTGTACATCTTGTCTTATTGCTCTAGCTAGGCATTCTAATAGTAAATTAAAGTGAAGTAGAGAGTGGATATCCTTGTGTAGTTCCTGAACTTAGGGAAACGGCTTTAGCTTTTTGCTATTAAGTATATCGCTGGCTGTATATTTGTCATACACTGCCTTTATTATATTGTGGAAGGTTCCATGGATTTCTAGTTTTTCCAGAGCTTCCATCATAATGGAGTGTTGGAGTTTGTGAAATGCTTTTCACTGCATGCATTCTGCATGTGGTTCTTATCCTTTCTCTTTTTGATGAGATGAATTATATTGATTTGTGTATATTGAACCAGCTTTACATCCCTGAGAAGAATCCTGTTTGATCATAATATATGACTTTGATGAGTTGTTGAAATTTATTGGTCAAAATTTTATTTAGAAGGTTTGCCTCAATATTCATCAAAGAAATGGGTCTATAGTTCCCTTTCTGCTGTTTCTGGGATGAGGGCTACAATAGTTTCATAGAAAGAGTTTGGTAATGAACTTTCACTTTCTGTTTCTTTGAAGAGTTGGAGTATTTGTGTGAGTTCTGCTTTGAAGGCCTTATAAAATTCAGATGTAAATCTATCGGATACTGGGCTTATTTTGGTTGGGAGGGTTCTAATTGCTTCTACTTCAATGTTTGATATGGGTTGGTTAAATTGATTTAAATCATCTTGGTTTAATTTGGGCATGTCAAAATTTGCTTGAAATTCGTCCATATCTTCCAGATTCTCAAATTCATTGGCATAAAGTTTTGGGAAGGGCCCCCTTATTATGTTCTCAATCTTGGTTGTTTCTGTGGTGATGTTTCCATTTGCATCTCTTGGTGTGTTTATTTGAGTGTGTTCTCTTTTTTTCTGATAAGATTTGTTAAGGGTCCATCATTTTTTTAATTTTTTCAAAGAGCCAACTCTTTGTTTTGTTCTTTCTTGTTTTTTTTGGACTCTAAATCATTTAATTCTAATTTAATTTTAATTATTTTTTCCTTATGCTGCATTGGAGTTTAGCTTGTTGGTCTTTTTAAGGAGCTTCAGGTGCCTCGTTAAACTGTTGGTTTCAGATCTCTCCAATTTGTTGATGTAGGAGCTCAGAGCTAAAAACTTGCTCCTGAGTACTGCCTTTGCTTTGTCCAAGAAGAACCATTTGTGTGTTCATTTTTGTTGAATATCATGAACATTTGAATTTCCTTTCTAATCTCTTCCATGACCCACTGGTGGTTGAACAGTGTTGTTCAGCCTCAATGTGTTAAGGACTTTCTTCATTGGCTTTTGGTGTTGAATCCTAATTTTATTCCTTTGTTGTCTGAGAGAATGCAGGGCATAATTTCAATGTTTCTGAATTTGGACAAATTTGCCTTGTGACCTAGAATTTGGTCTCTTTTGGAGAATATTCCGTGTGTTTCCTAGAAGAACGTGTATTCTGATGTTGCTGGTGAAATATTTGGACTTGCAATAGTTCTCTTTCATTGTGGCTTGATTGGATCCAGATGGCCTTTTGACAAGGAACTGCTACCTAGAATCCCACTCTCAGGCCTGATGGTGGGGAGTTGGGGTGTGGGATTTGTAGTCTGCTATCCCAGTCATGGAGCTGTCCCCAGTCTTTCCCAGTTTAGGAACACAGCTTAGATCTATGTTCACTTCTGATGTGATCCCTCCCTTTTTGGTGGGGCTTGGGTCAGAGAGCTTCGGGACCCTACAGAGAATTACCACCCCCAGGGAGGTGACCCAATTCGGTTACTCAAAAGATCTGTATCTGGTCGTGTGCTCGACCAAAGAGCATGTGTTGTGGTGGCCAGGATGGTATTGGTTGGTTCTCAGTGTGAGAGTCTGGCCATTGGCTGGACCAGGTGTTAGTGTTGGTGTCTGCAGCAGCTGAAGTGTCTTGCTCTGATAGTTTCGGAATCCAGGCACTGACCAGGTGGAGCTTGGGACAGTGGGCTGCTGTGGGCAGTGGTGGTTATGGGCTGCAACAGTAGTGGTGGGTGGGGCAGTTACCAGTGGCTGTGGGCTCTGTCAGCGGTAGCAAGGCAAGACCACCTAGTTCAGTGGGTGGTGCCATCCACAGTAGCTCTGGACTGTGTTGGCAGAGGTGGTGAAGGCATAGGTCTGGCTTGTGCTGGATCAACAGAGTACATGGAGTGATACTGCGGTGACTGTGGTATCCTGGGGTTGGCGCACAGTGAGAGCAAGGAGGGAGTGGGTCCCAGAAGAGTGCCCAGTCGGCCTGAGGGACAAGGGGTTGGTTGTGGCTGTGGAGTACTGGCGGCCATGTGTGTGTGGGGGGATCTCATTGGTGTTGTTGGCACGGGACCTTATGTTAGCTCCAGCTGAGTCTTTCAGGCCCTTACCCCATGGTACCAATCTCTGGCAGTTGCAATGGCAATGTTTGCTGAGTCCACTCCTCCATAGCGGCCAAGTGGGGTGGGTTGGGCTCCGCTTGCCTACTCTGGGATCTTCACCATATTCCTTCCTAACTTTCCGCAGGTGTGGTGTTGAGCACTTTCTTCACTTTTTGGATGCTTCTCTGCTTAAAATCTGCAGAAAGTCTTGGCGCAATGTGGAGTTGTGTGGTACTGCCACTCAGCAGGGGTCCTGTTCACTGTTTTACTTTTAGCCTTTCTTGTTTGGATGTTGAGATATTTATTTTGTAGTAGGAAAAGTCTTTAAATGGAGTTGATTGGAGTAGGTCTTAGTTTGGTCAGAGACACGTAGTAGGACTACCTGTGAGAGAATGCCACCATCTTCAATCTCCTTTCTCTGTAAACCTGATACTTATTAAGGTGTATAAAGACTATTAGGCTTTTGTAATCAGACCATAACCATATGCCTCAAATGTATGATATTTCATAATAATTCTT
The DNA here is from genome assembly GCF_000151885.1 of Dipodomys ordii. Taxonomy (NCBI): domain Eukaryota; kingdom Metazoa; phylum Chordata; class Mammalia; order Rodentia; family Heteromyidae; genus Dipodomys; species Dipodomys ordii. Next base: position 1,960,092 of record NW_012267296.1, read on the forward strand.
ACAAAGTCAATATAATTAATCATATTTTCATCATTGAATCATTCTTTTCTGTAACAAGCATCACTAAAGAATGTTTATTGATAATAATCCTATTGATACTTTCTTTTGAATCCAAGGATTCTACAAAAATTTGCTTATGTGGCTTATGGAAATTCAGAAAGGCTTGTCTTTACAGATTGTGTCATGGGATATTTGCTGAGAGAGAGAAAGAGAGAGAGAGAAAAAGAGAGAGAGAAAAAGAGAGAGAGAGTATAAGCACATGACCACAAGGTTTAGGGCAACCTAGATAATGAAAAAAGACTAAAGGACCTATAACTATTTGATTTAAAGACAATATGAAACTTACAAAATGAAGCCTGTGTTATATTAGGAAAAAAAGATAAATTAACATATCTGTCCAATGAAAAAAGGAGTCCAAATATATTCAATTCATATATAGTTTACTAATTGTTTACAAAGGTGTAGAAAACAGTAGAATAGCATGATCGTTTCAATAAATGGTGCTGGAAGAGTTTAACAGCCAAACATAAACAAAGAAAGTTGAAACATTTTTACCTAGACAATCCTTACACTATATAGGAAAAGAATCACACCAAAAAGGGAAAGGTTATGAAATATATAATTAAAAAAACATAAGGAATAGTCAATTAGCCTTAGTTTAAGTATTTTTAGTTATGGCATAACAAGAATGATGCAAGAAAAATAAAATGATTAAGTTGGCATAATCAAATTTAAAATTATCATTCTGGATTTTACTCCCACTACTTTGGCATCTCCTTCAAGTTCCAGGCAAACTAGACTATGATCTTTCTAGTCCTATGCCTTTTTTTTCAACTTATTTGGTTAGAATTATTTATCCTTAACAAAATGTGACTCATTCTTCACAGCATAGCTCCTTTTCTGAAGATCTCCAGAGCCAAGTAGTATCATATGTCATTTATGTTTCTACAATATTTTGAGTTCATCTTAATTTTATTAAAATTTGCTTAGTTTTGTTTTGCAGCCTTATCAAATTTGATGATTTTACTAGATTATAAATACCTTGAAGACATATATCACTTATCTTTTCTTACCCCTGGTGAAATCAAAGACTTCATACACCATGGACATTTCATAAATATCTGTTGAAATGAATGAAATGAACCACAAATTATAATTGTCAATGTCAAATAGAAGCTGTGTAAAAACATTTCTAGCTTGCATAATTATACCTACCTGCTTCAATGTAGAAATGAAGGAAGGAATATAGCTCTGGTTACGTGAGCAACCAAAGGGTAGCCTATCCTTGTGAGCTTTCTTGTAACTCCTTATTGTATGTGAGCTAATGGAATCAATGCCCTCAACATTTTTAGACCTAGTCAGGACAAGAAATAAGAGCAAGTGATATAATAGAAAATGTACTTCTTGATAATGTCTTACAAAAGTATGTTTGAAAAGCTGAAGGCATGATATAAAAATCTCAGCAATTCTAGGTTCTCACTTTTAGGGCACAAATTTACTTCATGTTCATATATAGCATTCTCTATTGTAAAATACGAAGTGTGTTGGAGAATACTACTCTATTAGCAGCCACATTGTATTTGTCATTCCATTCCAATTATGAGTTTAAGTAACTAAATGAGAGTAGTGCTTCATCCAATAGGACACTTCAACTATTATTATATTAGAGATCTTTCTTATGTATAGAGGGCTGTCAGAATAGAGAGAGAAAGTGATAATCTGAGAATTGCATCAACAATGGGACAAAAATCCCAAAGCATTATATTTAACTTTATATATAGCAAGTACATGTTTCATTTTTGTCTCATATATATATATATATATATATATATATATATATATTGCAGTGGTCCGTGATGGATTAAGACATAGAGCCACAGTTATGTTTCGTTGAAAATGTTTCCAAATGTTTAATTATGCTCTTCATTTTACAAGTTCATCTTTTATTAATTGTTTCATATAGGACAGCATTTTCTTGAATTATTATCTTGCTGATGCTGCACTATTTCTTCCTTGATAGAAATAGAAAGAAATGAAACAATTCCATATCATTTAGCAGTATGAATAGAATTAGTGTAATTTCCTACACTCTCTTGTCTATAATTTCATGGAAATAAATTTGAAATATGAATATACTAAAATACTTGTTTAAAAGAATTAGGAAAATGTAGATGGTGGAAGTGGGAAAATGTAGATGGTGGAAGTGGGAAAGTGAAAGAAAATGAGAGGGTCATTTTGAATAAAATATGAACTATTCATATGAGAAGCAATTAGCATGCACTTAAAAACATGAGTTATGGGAATATAAAGCATGCCATTTTGCCTTGAATGCTAGTGGAAAGAGAAAGCATGAATAGAGGAGTGAATATGATGAAAAATTATTCACATATGAGAAAAAATAGAATAATGGGTCTTGTTGAAAATACTTTGGAAAGAGTAAGGAGGGCTGAAGGAATTTGAAGGAGGGGATAAGCCTGATCAAAGTACATTGCACATCTAAATGACATTAATAAAATGAAAATATCACATTGTTGCAGTATTGGGGTTTAAATTCAGAGCATTAAACTTGTTAAACAAGCACATTATTACATGAGCCACAAATCCAAGCCCTCTTTTGCTTTAGTCTTAGAAATAGAAAATCTTATTTTCATCACTTACCAGCAACAGAAAACAATCCTCCTACCTATGGCCTCCCACATAGATGTTATTACAGATATAGCACAAAACACTAAACTATTGATTTAGATGAAGTCATACTATGTTTTTTACAGTAAACTTGAAATTCAATTAGTGAATAGATTTTCAGCACAAACAAAAACGGTAACTGTCCAGAACTAGTTATATTAAGCCATGCAAATCAGGATTAGAAAGACTATCTTTCAAAGTTATTTTCATTTTTATAAAGATAGGCTGCAAGTATTAATACATATTTTTTCCTTTTAAAATTGCCAAAGGCACAATCACAAAGGACAATTTTTTATTGTTTTCACAACATGTGTAAATTTTGTGAAATAATTCATGTGAACAAAAAGCCTGCTTGTATTCTTACTAACCTTTTTTAATGATGCCTGGAATTATTAAGCAAAAATTGGAAAACCACTTAATGGAGACACCTGGAAAGATTACTATATGCCTGACCACTAAAATCCCTTACAATTTCCAGTTCTTTTATTCTGCTAGCAAAGAGAGGCAGCTAGTCAAAACAGAGAAGTGAATGATGATAAAAAGGCAATTTAAAATATAATGTCTGCATTTACATTTAATTCAATGTGTATTTTGAAGTTTTTTGTATTCCTGTGTGAATTTTTGGAAAAGTATTATATATATAACAAGTTATACAATATGCATTACATGTATACACATACATACAATTTGCATTACACATACACACACACACACACACACACATATATATATATATTATACTTGAGAAAATGAGAAGTACTTCTTTTGGAAATACTTGGGATTTGTCACTCTTATTTTCACTATTTTTTAAATAAAATTTTGAGGAAACGTTTACTAATACAAGGGCAAAATGAATCCATGTCTTCTTCCTTTTCACTTCAACTGCCCTCCTTGTCATCTTTTGCCCTTTCTATTCTTCCTCTTAACTTCCTATTAATGTCTTTCACTAATCTTCTTTTACCAATATGTGTGGAGAATAAAAGTAATCATTAATTCATTTATTCTGTATTTTCTCTGCTTTAAAGTGTCAACTGATTTTTTAAGTAAATTAAACTCTTAATTGTCAAATTCTAAGGATAAAAAGACATGTACCCAGACCTAAAGATTCGTACTTCCTATTTTAGATCAAAGGCTTTTTAAAGCCTTAACTCTGGGATTTGTGATAGAACTGTATTAGAGAAACTCTCACCATTTGCAGATATGTACGCATGAGATCATATATCTATTTTTCTAAGTATGAAGTTTTTACTGAAAGAGAATTTTTTTAGAACTTCTTTCCATTGAACTTTCTGCTGTAGTCTGAGTGGTTGATACAAAGAATGAATATGAGGGGCTGAGAAGGTGGCTCAGTGGTAGAGTGTTTGCCTTGCATGCCTGAGGCCCTGGGTTCGATTCCCCAGCACCACATAAGCAAAAAGAAAAAAAAGCCAGAAGTAACACAGCTCAAGTGGTAGAGTGCTTGCCTTGCATGCCTGAGGCCCTGGGTTCGATTCCCCAGCACCACATAAGCAAAAAGAAAAAAAAGCCAGAAGTGGCACAGCTCAAGTGGTAGAGCACTAGCCTTGAGCTGAAGAGCTGAGGGACAGTGCCCAGGCCCAGAGTACAGGCCCCACGACCAGACCCCCCCCACAAAAAAAAGAATGAATATGACACTCTCAGAGAACAACAAAATATTTCAAGTGTGTAGGGCATGGAATATTTATATGGAAATTATTCCCTTTAAATATAAAATATTCAATGACTTTGAGGGAAAATATATTCTCATCCCCACCTCTAGTTCTTATCTCATCATAAAGCCAATAACTATTATTCATAAATGCATGATGAGTTAATTACTGTAAGAAGTGTCCAAGTGTATTTACTAGTCTTATAAAGATATTTATAACATGCACAAATATCAAATGACAAACTGTTATATGTGACATTAGTCAAAAGATTTGTTCACCAAATAATAATTGTGTGAGTAATCTGAGAAAACCTTGAACTTATATTTATTTTTATTCCTAAATTTTATCTCTTAATCACACATTTATGAGATCAGGGCAGAGATTGCTGGTTTTTTGGTTTCCTTTTTCTATGGAAATGCAATGTGTTACAATTTAAAGGACACTAAAAGTGGGTTATTTTTAAAACTATGTTGGTTGATCTATCCAGTGGTAAGAGTGTTGTGTTAAATTCAGCAAAAGTCTATGTGTGATTTTAGGGTAAGTGGTGTTTGTTTGATAAATTTGGATGCTCTAGAATTTGGTGTATAGATATTTAGAATGGTTATATCCTCCTGTAGGCGAGATCCCTTTGTTAGTATGTAATGCCCTTCTTTATCTCTTCTCACTAATTTTACTTAGAATTCTATTTTGTCTATTATTAGGATTGCAACTCCAGCCTGTTAATGGGGGCCATTTGCTTGGCAGATTTTATTAAAGCCTTTCACTTCGAGAATATGTTTGTTTTTGTGGGCAAGGTAGGTCTCTTGAAGACAGAAGATAGAGGGTTCTTGCTTTTTCATACAACTAGCCAATCTATCTTATTTAATTGGAGAGTTAAGACAATTAATATTGAGAGTTAGGATTGAGAGGCATTTGGTAGTTCCTGACATGTTATCCACATTCTTACTGACTGTGCTTCATGAATTCTTACTCTGATTACCTGATTCTGAGTTCAAGGGCCATTTCTCTGCCTTAATCATGTTCTTGCTGGGTTTCTATGTGCAAGACATCTTTAAGTATCTTTTGTAATGCTGGTTTGGTGGGCCTATATTGTTTTAATTTTTCGATGCTGTGAGAGATTCCAATTCCACACCAGAATACTATTTTAAGACAAGCACCAACTCAGTGCCCAGCATTTTCACAGATTTGGAGGTTAACAATCCAAGATAGGTATTTTCACTCTCTCTTTCCTTTTTTGCAATAAAACTATATCCAATTCCACATCAGAACAAGTCTCAGAACTAAATAATTGCATAGTCCAACTAGACTTAACATTTACAGAATATATCACCCAGAAGCATCACAATGTACGTTCTTCTCAGCAGCACATGGAACATTCTCCAAAATAGGCCACATTTTAGGTCAAAAACAAAATCTTTACAAATTCAGAAATATTGAAATCATTCCCTGAATTCTCAGACCAAAATTGAATAAAATTAGAGCTCAACTCCAAAAGCCACCATAGAAAATTATGTAACTAATGGAGGCAGAACAACACATTGTTGAGTCACCATTGGGTCATAGATTAGATTAGAAAGAAAATTCAAATGTTCATGATACTTAACAAAAATGAACACACAAACCACCTGTTCCTCTGGGACAAAGCAAAGGTAGTATTCAGAGGAAAAAAATTAGCTCTGAGTTCCTACATCAACAAATTAGAGAGATCTGAAACCAACAATTTAATGAGGCACCTGAAGCTCCTTGAAAGTGAGCAATAAGCCAAATCCTAATCCATTAGATGGAAACAAATAATTGAAATCAAATCAGAATTAAGTGAATTAGAGAAAGAATCAACAAAACCAACACATGGCTCTTTGACAAAATTAACAAAATTGACAGACCCTTAGCATATTTGACCAAGAAAAAAAAGAAAGAACACACCTAAATAAATAAAATCAGAGATGAGAATGGGAACACCATGACAAAAATATGAGGGAATATTTTACAAAACTTTATGCTAACATATTTGAGAATCCAGAATAAATGGAAGAATTTCTAGCAAGTATTGATATACCCAAACTAAACCAAGAAGATATAAACCAAATAAATAGACAAATATAAAATATTGAAATAGAAATGGCAATAAAAGACCTCCCATCCAATAAAAGCCCGGGATCATATGGATTCACAGCTTAATTCTGTACAGATTTCCAAGGAGAACTCCAATACTCCTCAAACTCTTCAATGAAATTGAAAGTGAAAGATTACAACCAAACTCGTTCTATGAGGCCAGCATAACCTTCATCCCAAAACCAGATGAGGACACATCAAAGAAAGAGTACTACAGAACCATTTCTGTGAACATCGATGCGAAACTTCACAATAAAATTCTGGCCAACTGGCTTCAACATCTAATCAAAAAAATCAAATACTATGACCAAACAGGATTCATCCCAGGGATGCAAAGCAGGTTCAACATACGCAAATCAATTAATGTAATACAACACATCAATAAGATCAAGAACAAGAACCACATGATCATCTCAAGAGATACAGAAAATCCATTGACAAGATCCAATACTCCTTTATGATAAAAGCTCTGGAGAAATTATGAATCCATGGAACATTCCTCAATATAATAAAGGCTGTACATGACAAACCTACAGCCAGCATTAAACTTAATGGTAAAAAGTTAAAATCATTTCCTCTAAAATTAGGAATGAGAAAAGGATGGTGTGTGTGTTGTTCATGACATGTGTGACATGCATATTGAACAGTGCAGTCTAAATTATCAAAAAAGTAATGGCAGAATAAAAGTTACTTTTGACTTTCATAGGTTTATTAAATTACCTAAGTGGTTGCAACATCCTCATGGAAAAAATTACTTCTAGATAATTTCTGTAATCAGTGGGATTATATCGAATCCATGTAAATTATTAGAATAGGAAGCAATAGTAAAACACAGAATTCATGAACATAAAATACATACATGAAGCATCATGGCTGTCCCCATTTACTCTAACAGAGTACTGCACCAGTACATTTTCTTTTTTTTCTTTTTCTTTTTTTTTGGGGGGGGGGGTCCAATCGTGGGGCCTAAACTCTGGGCCTGGGCGCTGTCCCTTGGCTCTTCAGCTCAAGGCCAGCATTCTACCACTTGAGCCACAGCACCACTTCAGGCTTTTTTCTTCGTGCTTATGTGGTGCTGAGGAATCGAACCCTGGGCCTCATGCATGCAAGGCAAGCGCTCTACCACCGAGCCACCTTCCCAGCCCTACATTTTCATTTAAAAATTATAAAATTATGCAGGTTGGTATAGTGGGAAGATCCTTATTTCAGATTGACTTTTGATTTTTTTTTATGAAATCAGATGCAACATAAATTGAAGTTGGATCCAAAAGTTAAGTTAGATTTTTTTCTACCAAACAATAGTATACTATTTCTAATTTCATTTTGATTTGGGCTGCTACTTCATAGAGTTTTCCTATATCAAATATTTCTCCTCCAAGTAAGTGATATGTAATTGTTGATTGGGATACAGGATGCCCAGACAGCTGGGCATTTTTTAGTTAGTTTGAGTATGCAAAAATTTTTGCACAAGATTGAATTTTCCAGTATGGGTGGTCATCACATTACCCATTTGGGGGCCAAAGTATGGAAAGATGGGAGAAGTTTGAATTCTCTTTTTCTGACTGAATTTATTAAAACACCCATTTTCTCTGTCCCTTCAACTTGAATTTGCAACATGAACTCTTCTGGGCCTAAGGTATTTGGATTTAGACTGGAATTTACATTATCAACTTTTCTGTCTTCAAATAGTAGGTCATGGAATTTGACTTGTCCTATAATAGAATTGTTCTATAATAGAATTGGCCAATTCCTTATAATAAATATAATAAATATATTTGTAGGTCTCCTTTTCCTTCTGTTTCTCTGGAGGACCCTGACTAATTTGTGGAACTAATGACATATTTTATTTGCAGAACTGTTTTTATGGCATAAATCACCGTTATTATACATATAATTTGCAAAAGACACACATCCAGTCAAACAAGCAATATTGGTGAGAATCTCATTCTATGAATGTGTATTGTAGTGCAGAAAGATTAAGGAAGCTGTCCAATGACATGATATTAAATGTGGGAATAATTGGAACAGAAAAGACACCCATTAGTCTCTTGAAATATTACTTTCTCTGAAGATAAAATTGATTGATGATGATAATTAAGATTTTGAACTCACAGTCAAACTGGCATTTTTAAAGAATACAAAACCTCTTGCCTTTCACCCTGGAAAATATTTCATACTTTGAAGAGTGATTTAAAAATTTATTAGGCATTGAAAATTACAACTGGCAAACGTTTTCTCTTAGCCTGATTTCTGAAACACAATAATCTTACTGAGAATGTTATAAATAATATAAATTTATTTCTCAAAATTCTGGATTAGGACATCCAGTATCACCTTGTCAACATCTTATGAGTGACGTTTATATGGCCTAGCTTAGAAGAAAGAATTACATTGTGAGAAAGAATTCATGAGAGCAGGAAGGTGGACCCAAAACTTGTTACCTGTCATATTTTTTTATAATTGACATTTTAATTAGAATGAGATATCTTATTGTGGTTGTGATTTGCATTTCCTTTATTGTCAGTAATAATAAGCAGGTTTTCATACACTTAGTGTTAGCACCCATCCTAGAAGACCACTTGGACCCAGTCACGTATAAGAAAAGGAGTTTGTCAGCTGAGGACGACAAGGCCATTTCTACAACAGGAGACTAAGAAATGCTGCCCATCCTTTTTTCAGGGTCAAATATATAGTCAAGGATTAGAGGCAGGAAGTAAGGGAAGTCCTCTGCGCAGCTAAATGCTAAAGATGGCACATAGCTGGGGCGGGGTTTTCTAATTGCTACTTACAGCTAGGCAGTATTCCCTGATACAGCTGGGGATAGGGGTAAAACACACCTCTGAGATGTGAAGTGGGAGGAATAGCCAGGGCTTAACGGCCAGTTGCAGTTAGGCCTGGCCAAATCAACTGGTTTTGAGGGAGAGGCTGAGGACCCAAGATGGAGGGCATGGTAACACTTACTGGCTATTGTGGGGAAATGTCTATTCTAATCATTGGATTATTTTTATATTAGATTATTTGTTGTTGACTTTATTTCTACATTCATAGATTTGTCTCATTTCCTGAGTTGGGTGTCTATTCACTTTGTTGATCATTTACTTTGCTCTGGAAATACTTCTGACTTTTTATAATTTCATATGGTGTATTTCCTGTGTTTTGTGGTTTATCTCCTCAAACCTTTGCCCATCCCTATACCCTGAAGTATTTCCTTTACATTTTCTTCTAGAAGGTCAATAAACTCCAATCTATAATTATTGTATTATTCGTGGAACAGACGGTCCTTTCTCCAGTGTGTGTTTTTGAGAACCTTTGCAAAAAATGATTTGAAATAAGTTGCATATTTTTAATTCTGGGTTTTAAATTCTTATGCATTGGTATATTGTGTAATGATAGTTCCTCTTATAAATGAAGTTGAAAGACTCATTCAGGGAATATGGTTGAATATGTACATGTTATATACTGCTTGTGAAAGTTTTTCAATTGTGAGGCAAATGTGCACCATAGTGTATTTTTAGATATTCCACGAATAATACTAAAAATGAGTATGTGAGCTATCTAATTTGACAGATAATAAATTATGAAGACATGTAATACAAAAAAAAACCCAGAATGCATAACTGTAGCTATTAAAACAAGCAGTTTAGATGATAGGACAATAAAATATTAGCAATGTATATTGCAAAGTACATATAAATACAAAATACTAGTTACTATGAAATAAGATGAAGAGTCATCTTAATATGGCCTTTATTGGGGGGCATATGATGTGACAAAAATCTAGCTAAAAATACAAATTTCTATTTTGCTTCAAGCATATACAATGTGACAAACAATGAGATGTAGAAGATGCTATTTTGAAAAACGAACTTTACAATTTAGGCTGGGGTGAAGGGGAATGTAGTTGTGGAGATGGGAGGGAAGGGATAGTAGGGGAAAAACAAAGGAGGAGGCAACAATGCTTGATAACAAATGTACTCATTACCTTGCTCATGTGATTGTAACCCCTCTGTACAATATTTTCACAATAAAGAAAACTTATTTTAAGCAATTCAAAATTTTAAACTATACAAATTACTGAAGTTAGGTGGTGAGATGATCATTGTAATTAATATAAAAGAGCAGTACAAAAGTAGTATAGGATTTCTATTTCCAAACATTTGCTAGCAGGACAAATAATGATTATTAGAGTATATTATTTCAAGTTTTGTGGAGTAATGAAATGCATTTTTGTTGTTACTCATGAGGCTTGAACTCTGGGCCTGGGTGCTGTCCCTCAGCCCTTCAGCTCAAGGCAGGCAGTCTACCACTTGAGCCACAGTGCCACTTCTGGTTTTCTGGTAATTTATTGGAGATAAGAGTCTCATGGACTTTCCTGCCTAGGCTGGCTTTGGGCCCTGATCTCAGATCTCAGCATCCTGAGTAGGTTGGGTTATAGGCATGAGCCACAGACACCTGCTTGAAATGCAAAATTTAAAGCACATTTCAAAGTAGAGGAAAGGTAACCCTTGAATAAATGTGTATGTATAAATTAGAAATCAGAGATTTTTCTCATTATGTTCACATCATAGACAAAAATAAACATCAAAAAATGTAATGGTCTTTATTGCTTTGTTCCTTCTTCCTAAATATCAATTAATGATTAATTTAATTTTTTTCTTATTTTCAAGGTTCTATATGTTTCTCACAATTTGTAGAGTTGGAATATTATTTTTATGTTAAATAGGGAAATGTTTTCTAGGAATAAAAAAATTTCTTGGGTGGAGAGTTAGAATTTAATTTATCTATCATTTAAAAGATCAGGGTCCCCGGTGTCCCAAATGATAACCCATATTATATGAACCATTTTCACACAAGCTGACAACATCTGGACAAGGAAATTATTTCTGGCATAGTCAGACTCCTGAGCAGTAAGCATGCTATCTCTGTGATCTGTAAAAATAACCATTTCTTGCTGAGTGTCATGCCGAGTACTTTGTGCATGCTCAATCAAATTGTACTCAAATTTAAGTGAAATGCTTGGAAGGGGAAAAAAAACATTGTGACCAGATGGATATCTTGAAATTAGACACTGGTAAAATAAGTAGCTTGTTTACTCAAAGTTGAAAAGCTGTATGATTGTTAACTTTCTAATCAAATTCACTCTATAAATAAAGTACTACAACTTCATGTTTGCCTTTGATATTTTTGCCTTAGGTGTGAACAACGATGTCAATTTTGAGATTTTCAAGATTCCATCTTTTGTGCACATATCACTTATAAATGCATAGGTTTGTTGTGCATGTTTTATTTCTTTCCCACATAGGCAATAGATAAATATCTTTATTCATTCATATATATATGTTAAAATAGGTTTTCCATTAAACATTTATTCAAATATTTGTAAAACATATGCATGTTGGTATGCCTATTCTGTAAAAGCATTTTCTTCTGATTTTTATTTTCTCCTCTTCTGATTTACATAGCTTATATATATATATATATATAGAGAGAGAGAGAGAGATTAGTATTTATAACTTAATTGAGAGAGAAAGCATTTATGTTAATTGCATATTCCATGTCCTAACCAATACCTCTTATTTTTAATATGAATAAGTTATATATATATATATATATATATATATATATATGCTCTTAAATCCTGAAAGTGTAAGTGCTTCCTCTTTTCTTTGTAAATTCTAGTTTTAAAAATGAAGAGCTATAAAGAATAACAAAAAATTGCCCACAAAATAATTGCAAAATATATCTAATCTAATAAAAGAAAAAGATACAAGTTTTACAAACAATGAGTTTTACCACGGCAGATTAAGATATATGGGAAATCAGTGGTATACAGAAGTTACATTAAGCCGGGTGCTGGTGGCTCACGCCTGTAATCCTAGGTACTCAGGAGGCTGAGATCTGAGGATCGCGGTTCAAAGCCAGCCCGGGCAGGAGAGACCGTGAGACTCCTATCTCCAATAAACCACCAGAAAACCGGAAGTGGTGCTGTAGCTCAAGCGGTAGAGCGCTCGCCTTGAGCTGAAGGGCTGAGGGACAGCGCCCAGGCCCAGAGTTCAAGCCCCATGACCCACAAAAATAAAAGAAATTATATTAAAATATTTGATAATAATTACATTATGAATTTATATCTTATTCAGAAAGATTGCTATAGAACTTGATATGCAGTAAAGAAAGAGTTTGACAATATTTGTGTAAAAATTTCCTCAAACTTTGCAAACATCATATTGTTTATTTTATGAAAGAAATTTTGAATTAAATCTATAAAATAATAACATCTATTTTCATGTTTAAACCGGGTCCTATTCTATGAATTTCAAATGGAGTGATGCAATTTTCCCAACAAATATATAACGCAAGGGACTGTTATTATCATTATTTTACATATTAAAATTTTCATGGCACCAAAAGGATAATTACTGGTAACTTATTCAGATAATAAATAATAGAACTAGAATACATGTCAAGTATTCAAGCTCCAGGAAATGTGTTCTCAACCATTATATATATGTGTAAAATATTCTAATATCCACGGAAACATTTTCAGCACTATAAATAACTTTAAAAGTAACTGAAGAGTTTTAAAAGTATGCCATTCTATAAACTTAATTTTTGGAACAGCTTTAGGTTGACAATATGATTGTGCTGAAAGTTCAATCTGTCTTATACTCTCTGTTCCCAAACAAACACACATCCATCCCACCAACCAATATCTCTTTTCATAGTGTTCCTTTGTTTTAACAGATGAACCAGCAATTACATGTGATTATGACTCTAAGTCCTTGGTAATTAGTTCTCATTTCTGGAACTGTTATTTATTCTAGGTAATTATTTTTATTGTTGTAACATCATGCAGAATAATTACACTAGTCTAAAATATTTTCTCTGCTCTCAATTTCTATCCTTTCTCCTTCCTACTCTCTGATAATCATTTTATATTTAATAATTTAAATTTAATAATACAATGAATTGATATTCATTTGACTCTATGTACAAATATTCATTTTCCCATTCATCTACAGAAGGACCTATTTGATTCATATGAGCTGGGCAATGATCAAATTCTACATAGTGAAAAACTGTCTCAAAAAAGTAAAATTCACAAAAAATACCACATTGCCTTTATATAGATTTACAGTAAGTCCTGATGTTGTAGTCCTGTGTTCTTCAATATCTTATGAATATTTTATTTCTCTATAGAAACTTAGGTTGATTCTGTCAACATGAAATTATCTGTCAAGATTCTGATTGAGATAATAGATCCACAGCACAATTTGGAATGTAGTAAGTTCCTAAGATATTGAGATTTTTATTCATTTATGTGGAATATTTCTGCATTTATTTAGCTCTAATCATTCAACATAATTATAGTTTTCCTCATATTGACCTTGTACGTATTTGGTTACGTTCCTAGATTTTTTTTTCTTTCAAGGATGTGCTACTTTTCCACCTATGTGTTAATTAGAAGTAAACTTTGTGAACAACAAATAACTAGCATTTTTTCGGCTATATATATGTTATTAATTTCTAGTTCAATTCTATTGTTCTAAGAATAGACATTGTGCAACCTTTCTTTTCAAGGAAATTTTGGGGTGCATTTATGTTCCAGAATTTGGCCTAATTAGGTGAATATATTTATAACATCATTTGCAAGTTATACTAAATAACCAACAAAGTTAGACAGGATGTGGGAAGGAGAAGCATACTTGTTTGCATACCATCATGTACCAATTGATTTTACAGGCTTTATAGGGAGGTGTTATTTAGGCCTATCCATAATGTGCGACAAGAAATGATTTTAGGTTTTACATTCATTAGACGTGCTTTCCCATTGTGTCTCTTCATTTATTGTAGGGTTTACAGCTTCGTAATATCTCAAAACATAAGGAAGATGAAGATAGCTCATTTTTGTCTCTACCTAGTTGATAATTTAGCATATATTTACCATCTAAAAGTAGGTGTGGTAGGAGAGAGCTAGTTGTTTCATTGTACAGTTTTTACATCCTTGCTATGATGTCTGAACCTGGTCTGTATAATATTAATAATATTAAAATTCATATAATTGACGAACCCTTAACAAGTCTAACCAAAGACAGAAGAGAATGCACCCAAATCAATAAAATTAAAGACAAAAATGGGAATATCATGACAGAAACAAGCCCAGATCCAGAACAGTGTAAGATAATACTTTGCAAACCTTTATGCTAACAAATTGGAGAATCTGGAAGAAGTGCAGTACGTAGTATCCTTAACATTCTTAAAGTAATCATCAAGTGTAATATTTCAGAAAGTGAATCAATACTAATAAGGAATACAACACTTCTTCAATTTAAAAATTTGAATGTCTTTGTTGTTGTTGTTGTTGTTGTTTTTTGGGTCCGGTCGTGGGGCCTGAACTCTGGGCCTGGGCAGTGTCCCTCAGCTCTTCAGCTCAAGGCTGGCTAGCGCTCTACCACTTGAGCCACAGCACCACTTCCGGCTTTTTTCTTTTTGCTTATGTGGTGCTGAGGAATCGAACCAAGGGCCTCAGGCATGCAAGGTAAGCATTCTACCACTGAGTCACCTTCCCAGCCCCTTGAATGTTATAATCTTATAATGGACACTTTACATATCAAAATACATATTGAGGTAATAAAATAGGAAATTCTTAGTTAATATATTTTATTCATTTTGCCATACAGAGTAGTTAGACTTAGATATAGATTTTTAAAGTCAAATGAAGATATGCATGTATTATCAGTAAATTTCCCTTGCTTAATATTTGTGACAGTTTCCAATACTGGACTATAATAGTAATGACATGGTTTTATAATCTAATATACATGCCTTATCCATATATAGTTTTTTAATGAATAGACTTGTGTTTGGTGAAATTATTCTTAATCGAGTCCTAAATGTCTGAAATAATGAAACAAATATAGAGTGTGAGAATATCGAGTTTAAATCCTGGCTTGTGAAATTCTGTGGCTTTCCAAAGACTTTGGACTTGCTGATTTAAATATTTCTCATCAGATTGTAAGATTCATTCCTTGCATTTGTTTTTGTTCTCTGAACAGCACTCTGTCAGACAGTTTGAATTACAGTATTCATTTTGAAAAAGGGTCCCAAGAAGAAAAAATAAAGGAAAGAGACAAGGATGTCCACTCTCTCCACTTCTCTTCAATTTAGTATTAGAATGCCTAGCTACAGCAATAAAGCAAGATACAAACATAAAAGGATCCAAATAGGGAAAGCTGAAGTAAAACTCTCCCTCTTTGCAGATGACATGATCTTGTATTTAAAAATTCCCACGGACGTCATTCCCAAATTACTCGACCTGATTCAAAACTTTGGCAAAGTAGAAGGGTATAAAATTAACCCTCAAAAATCAATAGCTTTTCTATATGCCAACAATGAGAAGACTGTCGCTGAAATCAGGAAAGCGACTACATTCATAATAACCCCACAAAAAATAAAATACCTAGGAATTAACTTAACCAAAGAAGTGAAGGAACTCTATGATGAAAACTTTAAAAACCTGAAAACAGAAATCAAAACAGAAATTATAAAGAGGAAAAACCTCCCATACTCCTGGATTGGAAAGAACAACAAGGCTATCTACAAATTCAATGAGATACCTATCAATATTCCAACCTCATTCTTCAAAGAAATGGAAAAGGCAATCCAAAAATTCATATGTAATAATAAAAGACCTTAAAGAGCAAAAACAATCCTTAATAGGAAGAACAGTGCTAGAGGATATCAATAACGAATTTCAAACTCTACTACAAAACCATAGTAATCAAAACAGCTTGGTATGGGCACAACAACAGACCTCAGGACCAATGGAAGAGAATTGAAAACCCAGAAATGAACCCACAAACCTATAGCCAGCTAATCTTTCATAAGGGAGTTTAAAAAAATAGAATAGAAGAAAGACAGTCTCTTCAGTAAATGGTGCTGGAAAATTGGTTAATCACTTGTAGAAAAACTAAAGCTAGATACTTATATATCACCCTGCACCAGAATCAACTCCAAATGGATCAAAGACCTTGGAGTCAAAGCAGACACCCTGAAAATATTACAGGACAGAATAGGAGAAACCCTAGGTCTCCTTGGCACAGGTCCAAATTTTCTTAATAGAGACCCAGAAACACAACAAATCAAAGAAAGGTTGGACAAATGGGATTGCATGAAGTCGCAGAGCTGCAGCATGGCAAAGGATATAGGTGGCAAGATCAATAGAAAGCTCACAGATTGGGAGAAGATCTTCACTAGCCATACAACAGACAAGGGCCTCATCTCTAAAATATACCTGGAAATCAAAAAATTAAATCTCCCAACAACAAATCCTCAAAGAAACAACTGCCCAATAAATAAGTGGGCTAAAGATTTCTCTGAAGAAGAAATTATAATGGCCAATAGACACATGGAGAAATGCTCAACCTCCCTAGCCATAAAAGAAATGTAAATCAAAACAACATTAAGATACCATCTCACACCAGTTAGAATGGTTAGAATCAAGAACTCTAATAATAACAGATGCTGGAGGGGATATGGACAGAAGAGAACCTTACTGCATTGTTGGTGGGAGTGTATACTTGTTCCACCACTTTGGGAAGTAGTATGGAGGTTCCTCAAAAGACTCCACATAGAGCTCCCCTGTGACCCAGTAATCCCACTTTTGGGCATTTACTCAAATGATCACAAACAAGATCATACTAAAGCTACTAGCACAACTATGTTTATTGCAGCACTATTTACCATAACTAATATATGGAACCAACCCAGATGCCCCTCAGGAGATGAATGAATCAAGAAAATGTGGTATATATACACAATGGAATTCTATGCCTCCATCAGAAAGAATGGCATTCCCCCATTTGTTAGGAAATGGAAAGACTTGGAAAAAATTATATTAAGTGAAGTAAGCCAGACCTAAAGAAACTTAGGTCCCATGGTTTCCCTTATTTGCAATAACTAGTATATTTCTGAGACAAGCAGAAAAGGTCATGTAAGTTGATGTTAGGCAAAATGATCCCCAAGATAAGGATTCAAATATTTTTTTTTCTTTCCTGTGATTGTTTCTAACATGTTTATAAGATGATTTCATTGTTGCTTTGTATGTCCCTCCTCCATGGTGTAACCCCGGTTTTCACTGTATTTGATGTTGGTATAATTGTGGAGGGGAAGGGAAAAAAACAAAGTGTTTAAATAGGGATACAGGTGGACCCATTGCAACAATGAGATGTACAAGAGGACGTTATATGGAAAAATGAACTTTACAACTTTGGCCGGGGAAGGGGAAACAAAAGAGGAGTTAACAATGCTTGATAAGAAATATACTCATTACCTTGCCCATGTAATTGTACCCTCCATACCGTATTTTCACAATTTTTAAAAAAGGGTAGTAGTAAAATGATTGAGACCTAGCTGGGATCCTAGTCAGCTGTGGGGAAGAATATCAGTAAGGAGACAAGGAAATATAAACAAAGAAGAAAACTAGTAAAGAAGGCCTTCCTTGGAAAGGAAAACTGAGCAAACACCTTTGGACAAGAAAATATTTGGAAACTAAGAATTGTCTTAAATGTTTGTTTGAAAAAAGGTAGAAATTAAGACAAACCCCAGAATGTTCTATTAGGTGGCTGGTAGATGGTATGAGTATGCCATACATTCTTATAAGATAAAGCTTATTAAAAATTGTATGTAGTCAAGCTAGCTATGTTTTAAATATTGATGTTACACCAGCATGTCATCCTTTTTGTCCATCTAAAGTCAAGTATCTTCAACCAGTCTATGTATAAATCATAAGCAACCAAGTAGGAAATGTGACAATCCACCCAAGGGATGGAGTCTAGCCCAGATACTGCTTGGACCACCATGGTAAAGTAGACTGGACTCCTGCCTGACTCCACCACATGCACCTGATTCCTGGTGAAAGACCTAGATTTACACAAACTAAGAATCTTGTGGGACACTCTCTATATACCTTACCTAGCCTGTCCTAAAAAAAGCTGGCTATGTTGTTATGCTGTTGAAACAGGTGTAGGCCATGAAAGTCCTTAGGAACTTTGGTTATCCGGTTTTCCAGGCAGCCACGCTATACTATATCTATGCTAAAACTCTCATCCCATCTATTAAGTTTTGTTATTTCTGAGTTCTGGCAAGTATTTGTTGTTCAATTCTGGAAAGAGTGAATATAAGCTCTACTTGTTTCCATTAATCTCATTGTTGCTTTAATTGGAAATAATAAAGGGTTTTATGGCAAAGATTACAGTTCAAAGCCAGCCTGGACAGAAAAAGTCCTCTGATACTCCATCTCCCAAATAACCAGCAAACACCTAGGCTGGAAGCATGGCTCAAGAAAGAACCATCCAAATGCTAAAAGTGGCACTGTGACTCAAAGTGGTAGGGCACTAGCTTTGAGCAGCAGGGCTTGAGTTCAAAGCTTTTAAATGCCAACTGGAACAAGTTATCCCAGCAACAAATGCTCAGACCCCAGAGTGAAGTGGAGAGGAGTAAGAGATGATCTCACATCAGCCACTTTGTGCCTGCCCTTTCAAAATTCACCAGAGCTGAGAGATCAAGAGAAAACAGTTCATAAGCAGTCTTATCCAATGTCTATACGGGTCTACCTTCTACCTGGACAAGAACTTATGTTCTTGCCTTTGTTACGTATTTCTATTTCCCATCCATAACATATAGTCCAGACATCTATAGTCCAGTTATATGGAAATTCCTCCTCTGTAATAGGCCACAATTAGGATTATGCACCAAATGAAACTTATTTAGCATGTGCCCAGGGTGTGTTTTCCTTTGTCATTCATATCCACTAGTCCTGCCACCTTGTCAGCCTTTTGTCTAATCTCACATTTTTCAAGTTTCTCTATATCAGGATAACAGCCCTCACTCAGGACACCACCTGGGAGCACATGAAGGCCATCCTATTACCAAAGGCAATGAGAGGCTTTCCCTAGACTACACTGCCCTACCCAGCATAGACCTGGACCATAAAGACCCCAGCACAGTGACTCCTCGATTCCCCCATGCCAGCGGGAAGTAGCCAGAAAAGACCACAACATCTGTCAACTTTTTATACTTCTTCAGGGTTCCAAACGACGGAAATCTGCTTTGTTCTCATAACTCCGTGTTACTCATTTCTCAGCATAATTCTTTATATGTATCCAAAGATCCTATATGAAGGACTTGCCTCTCCTCTAGGCCCAATCATTTTATATATCTAAAGATGGAATATGAAAAATTCACCCCCACTCTATTGTCCAGGTACATACAGATGCCAGGCAAAATTCCAGGTATGTGCTAACTTGTTTGATATGCTGGCAGGGCAAACCATTTAAGCCCATCTGTAAACATCCCACTGTGGGTCCATATGAAAGCCTCCACCACCCTTGACCTAGTGGATTTATCATTAACTTCTGCCTCCTTGCTCAGACTTCATATAACAACCCAGCTCCTGTCCCAACTCTCTGGCCCAACCTCCAAACTTGCAGGAAGGCCTGTGCTCCTCGCAGTTCTCAATAAATAATCATCATCTGTGGATGATCTAGTCCGGCCTATTCCTTTTCTGTTCTCCATTTTTCCAACATGCATTTCCCAACATGCATTTTTTGTTTTTTTGGTTGGTCATACGGCTTGAACTCTGGCCCTGGACGCTGTCCCTTAGTTCTTCAGCTAGCACTTTACTATTTGAAACACAGAACCACTTCCGGTTTTCTGAGTTGTTTATTGGAGATGAGAGTCTCAGGGACTTTTCCTTCCTGGCTTGGCTATGAACCACCATCCTAAGATCTCAGCCTCCTGAATAGCTAAGATTATAGACATGAACAACTGGCACCGGGCCACATTTCTCAATTATTATGATAGAAAAATTTTTTTGGGGGGAGGGTCAGTTGTGGGGCCTGAACTCTGGGCCTGGGCACTGTCCCTCAGCTCTTCTGCTCAAAGGTAGTGTTCTACCACTTGAGCCACAGAGCCACTTTTGTTTTTTCTGCTTATGTGGTGCTGAGGAATCGAACCCAGGGCCTCATGCATGCAAGACAAGCACTCTACAACTGAGACACAATCCAAGCCCCCAAAATTTTATGTTAAGTATATTTTACCACAATTAAAAAATAAAAATTAATACTTCCAGAAATTAAATTTCTTCTACAAAGTAAAATAAATGTCAAGATTTTTGTGCAGATAATTTGTTTAATATATATGCATATATATACATATGTATTTTTACCAAGTGAAATGTCATCATTTAATAGTCCTTACCCAAGGGTAGTAAGTTTGAGATTATCTGCCCAATTTTCAATATCCCTAATTAATTAATTGCAGGCCATGGGTCTTGAACTCTGAGCCTGGGTGCTGTCCCTAAGCTCTTCACTTCAAGGCTAGCATTCTACCACTTGAGTCACAGTGCCAATTCCAGGTATTTATGCTTATGTGGTAATGAGGAATTTAACCAAGGCTTCATGCATGCTAAGCAAGCATTCTAACACTGAGCCACATTCACAGTCTGATATCCCTATTTTAATACATACTAGAAAACATCTAATTCAGAATCATATATTCTATATAAGGCTCCAAAGAGTCCGGATAGTGAATGCATAGCAATTACTCCAATCCTCATATTTTTTTAAAATTTTAAATGAATAGATCTAATTCTTATAAGGTATTCTAAGACATGCTTCTTATGATTCTGATAATCACCACAAAATATATTTTGGGTATTTTGGATTTTTTGTTGTTTTTTGGGTTTTTTGTTTTGTTTTTGTTTTGTTTTTGTTTTTGGTCATGAGTCTTGGATTCAGGGCCTGGCTGGTGTCTCTGAGTTCTTTTGCTCAAGGCTACTATTCCACCACTTTCAGTCATAGGCCCATTTTGGGTTTTCTGGTGGTAAATTGGAGATAAAAGTCACACATACTTTCCTACCGTGGCTAGCTTTGAATCATGATCCTCAGATATCAGCCTGCTGAGTAGCTAGAATTACAGTTGTGAATCACCAGCACCCAAGCTTTGTTTTTATTTTTAAGATAGTGTTGTGCTATGTAGACCATGATGGCCTAGCTTTCATTACCCTCCTGTTTTAACCTCCTAAGTGCTGAGGTTACACATATGTGCTACTCTGTCTGGCTTTATACAGTCTTTGATTGCAAAATATTTTAAAATAGAAAATAATTTCAAAGACATAGACATATATCTAAAGCTGTTTTATTATTTCTATTTTTTAATACTCAGATTTCTTTGCAGTTAATGCATGGTTATGTTTATTTTGGTAACAACATTTAACATAAGATTCATATTTCACATGCTTATATAACCACAATATTTTTTTAACTATAGGCACAAGATTGTACAAGAGATCAACAGAACCTTATTTTATCCTCTGGAATCAAAATACATACTTGTCCCATTAACCAATTCATCCCTCCTCTAGTGACTGACAGCCATCACCATGCTCTTCTAAAAAGGTGACTATTACAAATAGTTCATTTAAACAAAATCAAAAACTATTTCTCCTGTGATTGGTCTGAGTAGGTAATTATCACGTTCTCTAAGTTCATCCAGGTTGTCACATGTAGCAGGATTTCCAGATTTGGAAGCTAAATAGAATACCTCTGTATTTATATCTAACTATTCTTTATGCAATAACTCATCGGTGGAAATCTATATTGTTTCCTTATCTTGGATAGTGTGTATAATGATGAAATTAATATGCAAATGCAAGTATTTATTGAAGGTACTGAGTTTACTTCTTTTGGATGTGAAGCAAAAGTGGGATTACCAGGTCATACAGTAATTATACTTTTAATTACTGAAGAATATCCATTCTGCTTTACATATCAATAGCAGCACCACATTCTCATCAAGAGTGTACATGATTTCTAAGATATCTTTATCTTTACACATGTTACCTTTTGGCATATTATCATAACAATAACAATACATGTGACATGATTGAAAGGTGGCTTTGATTTTCACTTCAGTGAGGATTAAGGTACTTTTTCAAATACTGTTTGATTATACTTGTTTGCTAAACAAGCATGTATTGTATTCTTTGTGCAACTTATTTTAAATGAAGAGAATCCTTTCAACATTTCCTGTTCTTGGCGCCTATCTCTAACATCAGTATATGGTCAGCTTATTTCTAGATTCTCCATTCTGCTATAATGTCTGTTTTTATGCCACTATTGTAATCATGATCATTGTAACATATTGTGAAATTAGGAAGATTAAAGCGTCCAGTAATTTCTTTTGTCATGACTATATTGAGTATTCAGGCTCTCTTGAGGCTCTATATGAATTTTGTATTTTTTTTCAATGCCATTGAAGTCCCAATAAAGCTAGGGGTTTCATTAAATATGTAGACCTTTATAGATTATATGAACATTTAAATATAGTTTTTGTAATTCATGACCATAAAAATGGTACCTTTCTTTTTATTTGTCTCTTTTTATGTCTTTTCTGAATCATTTTAAACTTCTTACCTATAACTTTTAACTCCTTGCTACTGTTAATGAGTTTTTTTTCTAATTTGCCTTTTTTGATACATCATTATTAGTATACAACCATTTTTGTGTTATTTTGCATACTGCAAATTTACTGCATACATTAATTCTAACAAATGTGTGTAGACATTATTTACAGATATGATATTTTCATCTGCAAAAACAGTTTCACTTCTCATTTTTTTGATGTGGTTGCCCTTATTATATTTCCTTGCCTAATTATTCTGGCTAGAGCTTTCAGAATTATATTGAGTGGAAGTAGCAAGAGTGGACATCATTGTTTTATCCTTATTTTAGAGGAAAATCATAATTTTCTACTATGCAATATATTATTTGTGGCATTTGCAAATATAGCATTTGCTATGCTGAGGCACTTTAACCTATCCCTAGATTGTTGAGATTTTTTTCATCATAAAATGGAGAATAGTTGATTTTTAAATTTACTAAGTATTGAATTCATGATGCAAAAGAAAAAAAGAGATTTTGTTCTTTTTTAGCTTTGTGATTGGTATGAAATAGTTGTACACATTAAAGCGATATAGTGTGACTATTTGATAGAAGCGTAGAAATTGTTTTTCCCTTTTTTTCTAAAAATATGAGTTCCAGATAATAATATTTTTATCTTATGCAGTTTTTCTCAGGTATCCCTGTTTTCATCTAAGAAAATATCAAGTTTAGATTTAAAATAAAGCACTAGTCAGCCATGTTTCAAGCTAGAAATATTGAATATCTTATAGTGAAAAGAAAATGTAAGGGTCCAAGTCCTTTTTTCTGCTCCCATTTGGACACTTTATTATCAATTGTATATATTAATATGTGATGGAATGAACTCAGAATGTCAGTTGTTCATGATTCTTTCATGCAAAAAGTTCTCAGGTATTTCATGGATTTCAGAATGTAAATCACAATTACACAGTTTGTAAACTTGTTTTTAGATAAAATCACAGTACAGATACTCTGTTTCTGATTTTTTCAATTTCAGAGATGTATCAATTTAAATACTAAAATGATAACACAAATTATGGGTGATTGTTTTTCTTTTCTTCGTTAAACTGCGGTTCCACTGAAACAATTCTGATAGTATTAATTTACTGCAAAGTAGTTCAAGTATTCTGATCTTTGATCCTACTTTTTTTGTGTGTCCTGGGGCCTGAACTCTGGGCCTGGGTGCTGTCCCTCAGCTCTTCAACCCAAGACTAGTGCTCTACCACTTGAGCCATAGTGCCACTTCCAGCTTTGTATGCTTATGTGGTGCTGAAGAATCGAACCCAAGGCCTCATGCATGCAAGGCCAGCACTCTACCACTGAGCCACCTTCCCAGCCCAGCCGGATCCTACTTTTTCACGATACCTTCTGCTGCCTATACAACAATGACTTCAAATTTTTCTGGTAAGGTTAGATAGAAGATGTTTGAATGTGTGTGTGTGTGTGTGTGTGTGTGTGTGTGTGTGTAATATTGGAGAAAATTAGAAAATTGAATTGGGACATCTTTTAAATGGTTACATGAACAAATGAACATATTGATTTTTGTTAGTGAGGAGACTGGAAATTTTTGTTTGGCTTTATGTTGTTACTTTAGTATATACCATGTTTCAGTAAAATATTTTAAATGGGAAAAATTTACCACAGATTTAACACATTTCAATTATTACATATATAATACAATGAATACTTTTTATTTATTCATATTTGTTTATATTTTATTTTGTGGGATGGAGAGATAAAACCTATGGTGTCCCACATGTTAAGCAAGCACTCTACCATTGAGCTAAACTCTCAGCCAGGGAAAAAATGTTTATAAAAATTTTAAAATCACGAAGTAACCACTTGTCCGAAAATATTGCCACTTTATTTACTTTATTTCTACTGTAAATTGGAAATATAAAAGTTTTAAAAATAAAAACAAAGCAAAATACCTGTAAAGACAGGAACTTCTGAATCTTATGACTTAAAGGTTGGAGCTCATCTTAACATGTTTAGTTCATCTGTGAATATTAATTATATTTTTGAATAGATTCTGTAGCTTTCACCTTTGAGTTTTTTGTAACTATGACTCTGAAGGAATGTCAAAATCTTCAATGTTTAGTAGCAGTAAATACATCAAAAGACATTTTTTATCTCTATAGCTATTAAAACCTTAATTTTGCTGGAGCAAAGTGAAGGATTCTGCCTACTACTTGCTAATAATGCAATTATTATGCTGTAGATTAATTCAGTAATGTAAAAGGCCAAAAACAGCATGACCTTGTGTGCTATTTAACTCTGCACAGGACCGGGAATTCGGTGCAGCTCTCAACTTTTGATTTTACAATGCACTCAGAGAAGTGTGCTACATATGTCCTCTTTCTTAAGCAAAAATGATTTAAGAAATTCTTATTTTTTTTAAAAAACCTTATGTATGTAGTCATTCCGTCTTGGTCATGGACTCCTTCAGTCATCTTGGAATGAGCAATCTAAGACACTATAAGTTAAATAAAATTCATTTTCATTTTCTAAAAAAATACCTTGGCACAGAGCAAGCTGGAAGTTACCCAGCATGGTTCCGGGTTGCCTTTTGCCACGCCCGCCCCTCCTTCCCACAGCTACAGGCTCTTGGTCCCCCAGTCAGTCTGTCCTGCCCAAAACAACCTCAGTCCATCCTTCCCGGTTGGGCCCACATGCTGCGCATCTGCCCTTTTCTGCTGACTCCGCCCCGCATCTGTCCGGACCCGCCTCGCATTTGAGCTGACCCACTGCACTTCTGCTAGTCAGTCCCTCCGGACCTGCGGGAGCCTCAGTCTGCTGAAATCACCGCGCCTCACTCGGTCCGTACCCAGTGGGCATCTTGGGTATCTGGGCGGTCTCCTGTTCCCTGCGCGTGCCTGTGTGTCTGTGTGTCTCTGTGTGATCAGCTGCCTGCAGCCTGTCTGCTGGTCCCAGCGCACCAACTGTCGGGTGTGCTTTTTCCCTGATGTTGAGTTCTGAGCGGCCTTAGTGAGCTGTGAGCCGCCCTGAAACAGGCCAGGCAGCTGGCGGAGGAATACCACTCTGCCCCTGCACTTGCTGATACCATTTTAAACCAACCGGAGCTCCTGGCCTGTTTTTATGCTGAAAGCCGGTCTCAAGGCCTCTATGGGCAAAGGCAGATGGGCTGGGTCGGGGGAGGGGGGAAGCCAGGCTTGTAGAGATTTCTAAAAATCATAGGGGAAAGAGAAATTTTGTTTCTGTTACTGGCTTTGAAACTAATTTTATATCTGTATGGGTAAAAAATTGTATCCTCAGGGAGTTCAGATTTCTTATTGGGGTGCCTTTTTTGTCTGATACATTTGTCCTGAGACTGCTAACCAGCTGTTTCTGAACTTCATTTTCTCAGCCTCAGCCTCAACAGTGATTCTGAGTCTGCTTTTTGCTTCCCTTCGCTTGCCTTAGCTTTTTCTGTTCTTGAACAGCGGTTTGGGCTATAGATTAGAGAAAGCAGCCTTTTTTTCCCTATCTCAAGAGAGCCTCCTCTCTGTGCTCAGAGAGATGGGGAGTGGGGAGCCTAATCCTGCTGGGAAGAAAAAGAAGTACCTCAAGGCTGCCCTCTATGTGGGTGACTTGGACCCAGATGTCACTGAGGATATGCTCTATAAGAAGTTCAGGCCTGCAGGTCCTCTGAGGTTCACCCGTATCTGTCGTGACCCAGTGACCCGTAGTCCCCTGGGCTATGGCTATGTTAACTTCCGCTTTCCTGCGGATGCTGAATGGGCCCTGAACACCATGAATTTTGACTTGATTAATGGCAAACCATTTCGTCTCATGTGGTCACAGCCAGATGACCGCTTAAGAAAGTCTGGAGTTGGAAATATATTCATCAAAAATCTGGACAAATCCATAGATAACAGAGCTCTGTTTTATTTATTTTCTGCTTTTGGAAACATTCTCTCCTGCAAAGTAGTATGTGATGACAATGGATCTAAGGGCTATGCCTATGTACACTTTGACAGTCTGGCCGCTGCCAATAGGGCCATCTGGCATATGAATGGAGTGCGGCTCAACAACCGCCAGGTATACGTTGGCCGGTTCAAATTCCCAGAAGAGCGAGCAGCTGAAGTCAGAACAAGAGATAAAGCAACTTTCACAAACGTTTTTATTAAAAACTTTGGAGATGACATGGATGACGAAAAACTGAAAGATCTTTTCAGTGAATATGGAACCATTGAGAGTGTTAAGGTGATAAGAGATACCAATGGGAAATCTAAAGGGTTTGGATTTGTGAGATATGAGACTCATGAGGCCGCTCAAAAGGCTGTACTGGACCTGCATGGGAAGTCAGTGGATGGGAAAGTCCTCTATGTAGGGCGAGCACAGAAGAAAATTGAACGACTGGCTGAATTAAGGCGGAGATTTGAAAGGCTGAGGTTAAAAGAAAAAAATCGGCCCCCAGGGGTTCCAATCTACATTAAGAACCTGGATGAGACCATAGATGATGAAAAACTGAAGAAAGAATTTTCTTCATTTGGATCAATCAGCCGAGCCAAAGTGATGGTAGAAGTGGGGCAAGGCAAAGGGTTTGGGGTCGTCTGCTTCTCTTCATTTGAAGAGGCAACCAAAGCAGTGGATGAGATGAATGGCCGGGTAGTGGGCGCCAAGCCTCTGCACGTCACTCTGGGCCAGGTCAGGCGCAGGTGGTGAGAATCAGAAAGCTTAGATTGTTTCAGCCTTAGTGAGAGCATACTTAGCTTTAGCTCCTTTGTGATAAGAAATTATTTTATTCCAAGTCACAGGTGTATTTTTTTCTCTTTTTTAAGTGAATATTTTCTTTTGAAAACAAAGTGAAACTAAAAGAAAACTTGTTAATTTTAGTGAAAAAGTAATTTTCTGTGTAAAATTGTCATTTTGTACTATTTTTATATAATATCCTTACGAATGTTGTAGAATAAATTTAATTCCTTCCCATTTTTTCCTGAATAGCCAAGGTGAAGCAATTATGTTTACCTCTTTATTTCAATATTGCTAGTTCTTATTTTTC
Organism: Dipodomys ordii; assembly: GCF_000151885.1. Taxonomy (NCBI): domain Eukaryota; kingdom Metazoa; phylum Chordata; class Mammalia; order Rodentia; family Heteromyidae; genus Dipodomys; species Dipodomys ordii. The sequence goes on from NW_012267296.1 coordinate 1,988,039, forward strand.
CATGAAAATGTTCTTAACATTGTCCCTAATTCTGAATCTTTCATAGTTAAAACTCAACTTGTATTTTGAGAGATCTATAGGGCAGGGGGGAATGTGTAGGATCCAGTTAACATGTCTGCATTATTTCAAATGAACGTTCTTCTAAAATATATGAAGCGTCTTTTCTTCTCTTTATTTATTTATTTGTATTTTTTTTCCCTTTTAGTATATTGAGAGTTCACTATAGATTTGGTAGTGGTTGTGATTGAATGTGTGGAGTTGTCGTCATTAACTTCACACCTTGTTCTCTCAATCGGTACTTTAGTAAACACATTAGGCAGTGACTATTTATATTATGATTTGTATCAGAAAATCTTTGTTAAGATATTTAGTACATTTTCTTGGTTTATGTTACAAAAGAAAGATGAATTATTGCACTAAATTCACTTTACATATAACTAATATTTTACTTTTAATTTTATTAAGTATCAATGTAAAAATTAAATAATCTATACATCATTGGTAAAAACAAGCTACTTTAAAGATCACCTTGTATTTAGCTAGCTCTTGGAGTTTCTTGAATGGCATCATATGCTAACATTTACAGCAGTTTCAAAGTTACTGAACAAGTTGTCTCTTGATTAAGTCATGTGACACCCTCCATTGTATGAGAACTATTATCTCAGTGTAATTCTGTTTAGGTCTTGGAACTTTGGAAATTCAGAAAATATGTTCTGTTTTCTATGGCAGCTATATAATGTATCCTGCAAGTTTTAGTTAAAAATTTCCACATTTCACTTTCAGTTTTCTTTGTTCTGTGGAGTGCATGGGCAGCAAAGATGGCACTGAGAGGGAGTTGAGTGGGCAGAGGCTGATTTGCTGTAGAGCCCATGGGCAGCAAAGATGGCGCTGAGAGGGACTTGAGTAGGCAGAGGCTGATTTGCTTTATGTTCAGTGCATAACCAGCCCTTGGAAGCTTAGGTGCATGATAGGGTTGTGACCTTCACAGTAATTGGTTCCTTTTCCTCCCTTGCCATGCCACCTGCTCTTTTTTGCTTTAAAAAGGGCTTGCTCTGTGTTAATAAACGAGTTTTCCTGCTTGACTTGACTCCCTGCTGCGTCTGATTATCTCCGGGGCTAAGGGAGGCTGGGGAACAGGCAAGCTGCCGCACTTACCTTTCCTTGGACCCAGTCTGTCTTTCATGAGATGGACGAAGACTGGACATTATTCCACACTGTCTGCCTACCATTCATATTACATATATTTTAAAATTAATTTTGGTATTTTATTTATTTAACTGTATGCTATCTCAAAAAATCTATTTAGAAAGTATAGAAATATCAAATTTGGGCTGGGAAGGTGGCTCAGTGGTAGAGTGCTTGTGAGGCCCAGGGTTCGATTCCTCAGCACCACATAAGCAGAAAAAGCCGGAAGTGGTGCTGTGGTTCAAATGGTAGAGTGCTAGGCTTGAGCTGAAGAGCTGAGGGACAACACCCAGGCCATGAGTTCAGGCCCCACGACCGACCAAAAAAAAAAAAAAGACAAGGAAATATCTAATTATAAAATTTGTATACTTTTGAAAATTTATGATCTACTATATTACAGTCTAATCACAAGAAATATTTTTCTTTCTATTATCAGTTGGTTTTGCTTATTATATAGGCAACTCTTCATTTACATATATAATACAATATAAATATGTAACTTTTAAGAATTTTGTTTGTTCATTAGCCATAAAATGAGAAATAGACTGTTTCTCTATAATTATTTATAGAAAATTACACGTTTATTAGTTATCAAAGATTCAAAAGTGAAAATCAGTGTTTTGTTGATTATAAACATATTACATGCTCATTACAAAAATGTACATAATGCAGAAATAAGATAACCACTTAAAAGGTAACCACTACTATTTTATTTTAGTGTGTGTATATTCACCTATGCCTTTTTTTTCCTATGTATACACAGACATTTTTCCAAAAATATGCTCTGTGTTCTGTCTTGTATTTTTTAATTTTAAGCTGAACCATGGTCATCTTTTCATGCCAATAAATATCTATGCCATTTTAGTGACTGCACAGTATTCCATTGTGTAGATGTACTATAACTTATCCAACTCACTTGTTATTGAAAAAATTCATATGAGTCCAGAATGTTTTACATGTTTTAAACAAAACTGTGATAAGCATAACTTTTTTAAACCTATTGTGAAGCTGGACATTGATGGCTCATGCCTGTAATCTTAGCTGCTTGGGAAGCTGAGATCTGAGTATCATGGTTTGAAACTAGCCTGGGCAAGAAAGTCTATGAGACTCTGACCTCCAATGAACTACCAAAAAAGCTGGGAGAGGAGCTGTGTCTTATGTGATACAGCACTTGCCTTGAACACAAAAGCTCAGGGACAGTGCACAGGCTCTGAGTTCAAGCCCTATAACTGATGAAACAAAATAAAACAAAAACTTTGTGAGTTTTGAATTTGAAAAAATACCAATGGCATGTAAAAGCTCAAATCTACTAGAAATAGTATAATGCACATTGTATTTATATACCAGATTTTCAGAAAATCTATACATTTTGCATCATATTGACAAAGGGAAAACTGAACACAGATGATTTCATATTTTGTGAACCTATATACATTACATTGAGATCATTAGAAGATAAGAAAGCCATAAAATTTCAAAATAAATTTAGTAATTTTTACTATTTTACATTGTTAATCACTGCATATACTCTGTGCTTGTTTTTACTTATTACCATTTTCATTTACATTTATAAAACTAAATTATTGGTGTGTTAATCTGTGCATTTTTAAATGCCTTTATTCAATATAAATCTAAAGAGATTCTAGACATCAAAACTCAAGTATAAAATACACATTTCTGACACTTATATTTATATTATTACTATTTGCTGAGTCAGCCATGAAAGAACAAGAGAAATGAATTGTGCCTAAGTATATGTAATACATATATATTTAGGACATTGATAAAGACTTGGAAACACTTGTAAATCAGGGTGGATGCATAAATGAATGGTGGTCTCTATTTTAACACAAACAACTATGTGTACTTTTCAATCTTGTATGTGTCTTTTTTAGGTGTACTTTATTGACTACTAATAACTGAGCCTTCCAAGGAGGAATAACAAATTGAAATTTAAACTTTTGGAAATGATCTTTTTTGTTGTTTATTTTCAGTCGTGGGGCTTGAACTCTGGACCTGGGCACTGTCCCTCAGCTCTTCAGCTCAAGGCTAGCACTCTACCACTTGAACCACAGCACCACTTTCACTTTTTTTTCTGTTTGAAGCCATCCCAGGCAAGAAAGTCCGAGAGACTTTTTTCTCTCATTAGTCACAGAAAAATCTGGAAGCGACACTGTGGTTCAAGTGGTAGAGCACTAGCCTTGAGCAATATTGAGTTTTTATTAGCCATGTTACTAATGGACAGCTAAGTAGAAATGCTGCTTTATTTTACGTAGATTCTTAAAGCAATTATGTCTACAAACCTTAAATGTGCCAGTGGAAAAGAGAAAATTAGAATATTGCTTTGTGATGACAAGCAAACAATTATAGTTGAGGTTATATGAGTAAGGGAGCTATCTACAGGGAATTTCACACATATTGCTGTCTAATAGTATCAAAGATTAAGGAAAAAATCCATATAAGTAATATATTTAAATATAAAAAGAAAGTATATTTTAATGAGAAATTTATAAATGAATAGAATATCTTCCTTGATAACCAATGTCTTAATTTTAGACAATATTTTAAAATATTCCAAAAAAATGACTGAATACAGATGATACAAGTCTTCCCAGTACATATAACAATACTAGATATATAGTGGGAAATCCACATATACTTGTTAAGTGAATGCATTTTTATTATGTGAACTGTTTTCTCCATTGGTTTGCTTTCTGATTTTTTCTTAACATTGAACAGCATAAGTAAATCATTACAAAATAAGCTATTTTTACTAAATATTCTACAAAAAACAAGTGAGAACTACTTTAAGTAATTGATGAATTGTTAATCACATAGATTCTTATTTAGTGTTGAAAGTTGTGACATTGTCTTTAGTATTCTCATGGTCTTTCTTTCATTATTATTTTTTCATTATTGTTTAACATGCCACAAAACTTTTAATAATTGGTGCAACTTTCAAAAAGTATGTGTAGAGTAACACTTTGTATAAGTGACATACTTCTTAAAGATCAATATTATTCTGCTAAGTTTTGCTCCTATAATGAAATACATGATCATAGTAAATACTGAGATATGAGCACTTGTTCATATGAACTCAATTCCTACACATTTTAAAGTGTTGTTTACAACCTATAAAATATAACCCACCAAATGATTCCTTAGAGCCTTAAGGTACTGAATATATTCCACTTTCTCTGGGGGGTCATGGTCAATTTTTAGAAATAACTTTGCTATAAACAATCACAGGTTCTACTTAATCAAAGTACTAGTAGTAAGGATATCATTCTCATGTAATAAAATTTATCACCAAGTAATTTACTCTCAAAAGTAATAATCAAGTTTATAATAGTTCTTAGATGAGAGGAGGAAGATTTCAGTCTTCTTGTTAAATTTATCAAGAGTAGGAGCCTGCAAAGTTGACGTGTGTGTGTGTGTGTGTGTGTGTGTGTGTGTGTGTGTACGTGTGAGTGCATGCCAGTACCAGGGATTGAACTCAGGGCTTGATCCTCTCCCTTCGTTAGTCTTGTACCATTTGAGCCTTGCCTCCAATTTTGGCTTTTTGGTGGTTAATTATAGATAAGAGTCTCACAGACTTTCCTGCCAGGCCTGGCTTCTTACCCCAATGCGCAGATCTCAGTCTGAATAGCTAACATTATATGCACGAGCCACTGCCTCCTGGAGAGTGATTCCAAAAACCTAGATTTTACCAATTATTAATGTATCATACAATCTATTATATTTAATGCTCAAAAATAATGAAATACTTTACTATAGTCTTTTTGCAAAGTAGAGCTTTACATTGGACAGGTCATAATAAAGCAATGCAAGTCAAGATAAAGAAATTGGCTCCTAACAAGAAACCTTGTTAAAAAAGAACAAAAAAAAACACTTTTTTTTCTTGCTCATTATAGAATCAAAAACAGTGAGATTTGTAGTGTATAAAGTAATTTGTGTTCGAAATGTAAACGGACACTGTAAAGAAATTAAATTTCTTCCCACTTTCTTATCTAATGTAGAATATGTCCAGTTTACATTTGATTTATATGGCTAGTCTTATCATTGATGTGACTAATACAGTGATATTAAAACTCAGGAGTATTTGTTTTATAAGTGAACTTTCTTTAAAAATAATCACTGGTGCTAATCTACCCCTCTCTGATCTTTGACCTCCATTCATCTAACCTCAACCTCATTATTGAAGATACTCAAAACTTAATATGGCTATAGATCACCTAAAAATCCATTTGTATCTATTAGTTTTGCATGTATGTGATAATGTGCAAATTTGGTAACACAAAGTTCCCGGATTTGCATGTTAAACTACAGTAGATAAACTTGTTTATTGTTTATATGTGAATGAGTATATTTAAATGAAGATATTCTTAAAGAATGTATATTTAACAATGATGCTAATTAGAGCAACAACAAAACTGTTTGGAATTGTGGTTTCATAATGAATACAAAGAGTGGAACTTAATACAACTAGAATTACAAATTTTACAAATGTGACATGATGTGTTTAACCTGAAAGACTATTTCTAACATAAGGGGACATGATGCTAAGAGAAATTTCCTGAAGTAGTAATGTACATAATGAAATTATCTACTTTCATATTCTATTTGTTTTGTGGATAAATACCACAAAATGTGAACCTTTTCAGGCAAAAAATAAAAAAAAGTATGGAAAATTACATTCTTTGGACAGATTTGTTACAACTGAAGCAAATCATGAAGGAAGGAATACCAAGTGTGAACTTTCGTATACACAATTTTACTTTCAGCAGAATGATTTTCTCAGAATTTTGAAGTATTTTCACTATTTTTATTTTTAGGTTGGGAGAGAGGTATATATGTAATATGATGCATATATATATATATTTCATTTGAATGTGATATAAAACTGGAAAAGGGCATCATAACTTTACTTTAAAGCAATTTTGATTATAAAGAACATAAGGCTGTGTTTACGATAAAAGCAATTGTCTTCTTTAATTTTTTTAACCTAAGGTCAGAAACGGGTTTTTAGAAATTATTTTAATGGATCTTGTATCACAGAGTTTTAGAATATTGCTAACCTTGTCTTGTGAAAGTATTTGTCTTACTTAGGGCTCAAAGGCTATTTATCTTTCAAGTTTCTACATGAACTGAAAATGTGAGTAAATATTTGATACAATATGGAAAATGTATTACAAAGTTGAGCAAATAAGAACTCTTTACTAAATGACATATTAGTATCAAGAATTTAATAATTAAAAACTAGGATATAGTAAAGCCACTAGCACAACTATATTTATTGCAGAACTATTTTACATACCAATGTATGGAATCTGCCCAAATACCCCTCAAAGGACTAAGAGATCAAGAAAATGTGGCATATATACACAATGTAATTTTACTCATCCATGAAAGAATGATTTTTTGCCAATTGTAAATAAATGGAAAGACCGTGAAAAGTTATATTAAGTGAAAAAAGTCAGGCACAAAGAGAAAAAGGATGCAAGTTTTCCCTTATATTTAGAAGATAATTTAGCTTATAAACTTATAAGTAAATAAGTTGGGTAGTATGCAAGTGTAAAAAACTATATTAACTGAAATATAATAGATTCAAGCAAGAACTCAGTGTAATTCCTCAGAAAGGAAAAGACAAATTTCAATAAAATAAAACACCAGGAAGTGGGTACTACAAAAGGGTGGGATCAAGGGAAATGGTAGATGAATTAAGAGAAGAAGGGGTCAATGCACACAATAATCCAATGTATATACCAGAAAATTAAAGAGTGAGAGAAGGATTGAGTAGAGGAGGGATTGTAAGGATGTTGAAAGGGATCACATTGACCAATATAAACTGCATTCATAAACTGCTTTGTTAAATTCCAACCCCTCTGTACAACTACTTAAAGATAATAAAACAAAAACAAAAATAATCCATCATTTAAAAGGAGCAAAGAAAGTTTCAGGCAACTTTCAAATATATAAGAATGTTTTACAGTTGAGAAAATGTAAAATATACATCAGTACCAAAAAGCTAATATACCCAGAGTCAGAGCTCTCACAAAATTTTTAAAGCTGATGATTGTGTACAAAATGGCTGAAATCAAAACTATCCTTCAGGAAAATTCAGAAAGGAAAGCCATATTTATCTTGCATATCCCCAGTTCAGGCCTAGTGGACAATGATAATGTAGAAACAATGGGGAATGGAGTGAACAAAGTCTGTAAAAATATGAACTTGTGGCATCCTTTTGAAACATTACTAAAGTATCATTAATATAGTAACTAAATTATCAATAATATTCACACTAAATATCTACATCCATGATTGAATTTATCACAAAAGGTAGATGCCATTAAAATGCAAAATTTACATGACAAATGGAATTAAAGACTGTGCTACTGGTAAAGTGAAAATGTGTTTTTCAGGAAAAATGTGATGGGAAAATGGACAAATAGATGATTTGATGAGAAAATATATTCATACATGCATTCTACGTAATACAATATATAAAAGGAATAGAACAAACCTGTGGAACACAGAAAGCACATTTTATCTTTTATCATATGAGCTCAAATTAATAGCCACAATTCAAAGTCAAAGATGTTACTTTTAAGGATTGGAGAAGTGATGACTAGTGGAAAGAGCCATAATGATCTTTGTGTTGGTATTCCAGATAGATCTTCATAATGAGATGATATTTACCATTACATTGATAGGAAAGCACTTGTTTTCATGTACAGTCAAGTACAACATAAAATCTTTCTGCCAATGATCGATGGAGTCTACAACAGTGGCCCGATTAATGAAATGGGATCAGTTTTAGTTTATGGATAGTCACTATTTGATGTTCATAAAGCCACAAAATAACATAATCATGCATGTGTAAGAATGTAGCCTGTTGTAAGACTGTTTGTGACTATAGGTAAATGACAGTCTTGAAACTTACTCAATTAATTCAGCATTCTATATTTCTCAAAATTTGACCCAAAATGTACAAAAAATATTTGGTATGTTTTTGAAAATTGAGATTTCATTGGTCCAGCTTTGACTTAGTGAATCAAAATCATTGTAACAAGGTTGATGGTATGGTAAAGAGTAAAGTGTACATTTTTCTTAAAACTCTTGGAGATATTTTTCTGAACTTTTATAAATATCTAGAAGACAGTTCAATGAACATTTTTATAACAACCTGATGAAAATGTGTCAGAGTATTTGACCAAGAAATAAACATATTCCACAAATTTAAAATTTACCAAAAGTCAACGTACTATGATGATAATGGTAATAAAATAATAAGTTCTGCAATGCAATTCTGCTTTGAGGACTTGTATTTTATTTAAGTAGGGTTCGAGGTTGGTTGTCAATCATAAAATTGATTTCAAATGTGTTCAATTATAAACTTCTTTTGTGGCTATAAAAAAGTAATAAGGGAGCCTAGATTTGACCTGCAAGCTACTTTTCCAACACCTTATCTAGAGACACTGTTTTACTGATTATAATAAAATAATACAGTTGGATAATGTATTAAATTTACTGTTGAAAGTTCTAGAGGCTAGTGTTGTGCCCAGGTCTCAGGACTCCCACCAAAAAGACCACCGAGAGTCAGACTTTACAGCTGTTTTAAGGTTTTATTTAGACGGGCTGCAGCTGGGGCCTTGTCTCACACTCTGACACAGCAGAGCCTAGGAGGAGAGCCCCGAGCTAAAGATTTGCAAGGCTTATAAAGGCACACAACCAACCAGGTGTTTGGGAAACAAGCAACAAGTGGTCACTGCCTCAAAACTTTAATCCTTCACTAGAAAGTCTGAAATCAAGTTTGAGAGAGCACATTTTATTGCCTTTAGCAACAATGAGAAGTACAAGTTGTCATGCTGAAAACGAACTTTACAACTTTGGTGGGGGGGGATTGTGTGGAGGGTGGAAGGGGGAGGCTGGGAAGGGATGGGAAGGGGAAACAAAGGAGGAGGCTACACTGCTTGATAAGAAATGTACTCATTATCTTGCCCATGCAATTGTAACCCCTCTGTACAGTATTTTCATAATAAAAAAATTGATAAATGAGAAAAAAAGGAAAAAAAGATTAAAATGTCAATGAAAAGCAAAAACAAAATGTTAAAGGATAATACCACACCCTGTTTATACAGCTACAGAGGGGTATAATAAGGGAATTTTTGCCAATCAAGATGGAATTTGCTACAAATAAAGGACTTTATTTACATCATTCTTGGGCATTTTTTTTCTGTGTCATTAAGGAAAGTGCACTGCTTCTGGTTTGGCTAAAATTTACTTCAGGGTCATCTAAAGTTTGACATGACTTATGATGGAAAGTCTTGAATATCTGTAGCTGGGATAGTGCCTTCTCCAGCCAGAGTTTTGCTTGAGCAGAAATTATCTGGGGTTGTTGCATAGCTTCCTCAAGCTATCTGGTGGCAAGTACTAACATGAAAGCAGTCAAACTGGGTACATAAATACTTACTATTCCTTTGGGAAATGAAGTAACAACAGTCCTAGTAAGGACTAGAATCCTAATAAGGATTCTAATTGTCTTGAACTCTAATACTTAAGTTTATTTCAAAGAAAAACAAATATGAAAAGGTTATGTAAAATAAAATCTTATTATTAAATTAACAGTGATTTAACATTTCTTAAGGGAATTCTGATGATACTTAATTCCTGTTCTAGTATTACAGGAAAAGTGAGTTCGTTTAAACTATCTCAACTTGATAAATCTTGCGAGTGGTAGCAGCAAAGTTGCACAAAATACTGATCTGATTATTTGGCAGTGTACATGTGTCTGTGCACAAATGTACAAATTTAGATGTGTTCTGGCTGACATGTTTTGTATGTTTAGTGAGAATAAAAACTGCCATCTGTTTAATGTAATTTAAATAGTAAGTATTTTAAGAAGGAAAAATTTCTGGTAACTATCTGTATTTTGACTTTTATACAACTATAATATTGACCAACTTAGATTTGCAAGAAATAAATTAATTTGAAAGTATTATCAAATTAAGTATATTGAAAAATAGTGTTAAAGAATATTACTGAAATAATAATATTTTTATCTAGTATACAAGAAACATGCACTTTTATAATTCCTTTAAAGGAGAAAATAACATAGAGGTATTTAAAATGAGGAAAACATATGTCATCCTCAAAAGATATCTGTAGTTATTTATAAAGTAAGTTCTGTAATCAATGTAGAAAATGATAAGAACTGAAGTGAATGGTGTTATTTTATATAAATTAAAGGGACTACTTTCAATTTTTTCATCCATGTTATGAAAGTTTAGTTGCTATACAAAATAGTGTCTAGCGTTTTTATTTTTTATCTTTACATGTCTAATTCTGAACTACATTCCAAAGTTTTCATTAGTGATAGGGGACAATCTATTCAGCTAATGTAACATACTTACTTTTCCTATTCTTTTCCTTGATTTTGGAAAGCCTGTCTCCAAGTTTGACTTTTCTTTGAAAAATAACTAATGTAATAGATATTATTTTTAACATCAATCAGAAAAAGACATTTTTGCCCTCTCAGCCATTTATCTTTTTCTTATGTTCAAGGATTCTTAATAATGAATACAGTGTATGATTGAAAAGTCAGATAATGAATTAATTGGGTTGTAACTTGAGATAGGTTAGTCACTGCATTTAGCATATTGAACCATGAAATTGTTACAGAGTTCATTTCATATATTCACAAATATTTTGGTTATTTGGAAGTTGTATGGATAATCATATTTAGTAATTGTAGAACATATTCTTAAATTATCAGTATAATCAATGATATATGTATAGCTTTCTCTGAGAATACACAAGTGGATGTGACATTGTTATCATTGTCATTGGTACATATTACATAATCTCACTACTCAAATATTCAGTGTAATCTAGAAAGCTATATACTTCTTTAAAATTCCTCTGATTTGGAGAAGATGAGCAGCTATTGAAATCATTTGAATAGGTGCTTGAATCAAAATTTACATCTAACCTGGGTACTGGTGATTCATACCAGTAATCCTAGCTACCTACTCAGGCTATGATCTGAGAATCCCAGTTTAAAGCCAGCCAAGGCAAAAAAAGTCCATGAGACGCTTATCTCAAACTAACCACAAGAAGCCAGACTCATCTCCAATTATCCGTACCAAAACTCAAGGTAGAGATATAGCTGAAGTGGTAGGTAGCTGGCATTAAACGAAAAAAAACTCAGCTACCTGAGCTGAAGGAATTGAGTTCAACCAAGGAATGGCACACAACCCCCCCCCCCAAAATTAAGTCTCTCACCCTTCTGTAAAATTGGTGTCACTAGTTTAATTATACAACAATGGAAAAACAATTAGCTCATTTTCTATTTTTTTTATTGTGAAAATACCTTACAGGGTGGTTACAATTACATGAGAAAGATAATGAGCATATTTCTTATCAAGCATTGTTGCCTCCTCCTTTGTTTCCCCTTCCCATCCCATCCCAACCCTAACTCCCAACCCCACACCCTACCCCCTACCCCCCCCCCCCGGCCAAAGTTGAAAAGTTCGTTTTTCGACATAATGAATTGTGTATCTCATTGTTGCAACGGGTCTACCTGTATCCCAATTTAAACGACATGTTTTTCTTTTCCCTTCCCCTCCACAAATTTTACCAATATCAAATACAGTGAAAGTGGGACTTATAATGTGAGGGAGGGACATACAAAGCAACAAAGAAATAATCTTATGAATATGTTACAAAAATTGCATGAAAGAAAAAAAAACATTTAAATACTTATCTTGGGGTTCATTTCATGTAACATCAACTTGTCTGACCTTTTCTGTTTGTCTCAGACATATACTAGTTATTGCAAATAAGGGAAACCATAGCACCTATATTTCTTTGGGCCTGGCTTACTTCACTTAATATATTTTTTTCTAAGTCTCTCCATTTCCTAACAAATGGGGCAATGCTATTCTTCCTGATGAAGGGATTCAATTCCTTTGTGTATATATACACATTTTCTTGATCCATTCATATACTGAGGGGCATCTGGGTTGGTTCCATATCATAGCTATGGTAAATAATGCTGCAATAAACATAGTTGTGCTACTAGCTTTTGATTGTGATCATTTGGATAAATGCCCAAAAGTGAGATTACTGGATCATAGGGGAGCTCTGTGTGGAGACTTTTGAGGGATCTTCATACTACTTTCCAATGTGGTGGAACAAGTTTACACACCAACCAATAATACAGTAAGGTTCCCTTCTGTCCATATCCCCTCCAGCATCTGTTATTATCAGAGTTCTTGATTCTAGCCATTCTAACTGGAGTGAGGTGGTATCTCAATGTTGTTTTGATTTGCATTTTTTTATGGCTAGGGAGGTTGAGCATTTCTTCATGTGTCTATTGGCCATCCTTCTTTCCTCTTCAGAGAAGTTTCTCTTTAAGTCTTTAGCTCACTTATTTATCAGACAGTTGTTTCTGTGAAGATTTGTTTTTTGGGGGATTTAATTTTTTGATTTTCAGGTATAATTTAGATATGATACCCTTGTCCATTGTATGGCTAGTGAAGATCTTCTCCCAATCTGTGGACCTTCTATTGATCTTGGTAGCTATGTCCTTTGCTATGTAGAAGCTCTGCAATTTCATGCAATCCCATCGCCCCAATCTTTCTTTGACTTGTTGAGTTTTTGGATCTCTATTAAGAAAATATCAGCCTGGGCCAAGGAGACCTAGGGTTTGTCCTATTCCATCCTGTAGTGTTTTCAGAGTGTCTGCTTTGACTCCGAGGTCTTTGATCCATTTGGAGTTGATTCTGGTGCAGGGTGATATGTAAGGATCTAGCTTTAGTTTTCTACAAGTAGTTAACCAATTTTGCCAGCACCGTTTACTGAAGAGGTTGTCTTTCTTCCATTCCAATTTTTAGCTCCCTTATTGAAGATTAGATGGATATAGATGTGTAGGTTCATTTCTGAGTTTCAATTCTATTCCATTGGTCCTGAGGTCTGTTCTTGTGCCAGTACCAAGCTGTTTTGATTACTATAGCTTTGTAGTAAGTTTGAAATTTGGTATTGATATTCCTCAAGCACTGTTCTTCTGTTAAGTATTGTTTTTGCTATTCGGGGTCTTTTATTGTTCCATATGAATATTTGGATTGCCTCTTCTATTTGCTTGAACAATGAGGTTGGAATATTGATAGGTATCACTTTGAATTTGTAGATAGCCTTGGAAGCTATTGCCATTTTCATGATATTGATCATTCTAATCCAGGAGCTTTTGCCACTTTTTAAGTTCTGTTTTGATTTCCTTTTTCAGGTTTTTAAACTTTTCATCATAGAGGTCCTGCACTTCTTTGTTTAAGTTAATTCCTAGGTATTGTATTTTTTGTGGGGCTATTACAAATGGAGTTTCTTTCCTGATTTCAGCCACTCTTTTCTCATTGTTTGTATACAGAAAAGCCATTGATTTTTTGAGGGTTAATTTTATACCCTGCTACTTTGCCAAAGTTTTGAATCAGCTTGAGTAATTTGGGAGTGGAGTCTATGGGATTCTTTAAATACAAGATCATGTCATCTGCAAAGAGGGAGAGTTTTACTTCATCTATCCTTGTTTGAATCCCTTTTATATTTGCATCTTGTCTTATTGCTATAGCTAGGCATTCTAATACTAGACTGAAGAGAAGTGGAGAGAGTGGACATCCTTGTCCCATTGCTGAGTTAAGTGGAAATGGCTTTAGTTTTTCACCATTGAGTATAATGCTGGCTGTAGGTTTCTCATATACAGCCTTTATTTTATTGAGGAATGTTCCATGGATTCCTAATTTTTCTAGAACCTTCATCATAAAGGGGTGTTGGATCTTGTCAAATGCTTTTTCTGCATGTATTGAGATAAACATGTGGTTCTTGTCCTTGCTTTGTTGATATGATTAATTATATTAATTGATTTGTGTATATTGAACCAGATTTGCATCCCTGAAATGAATCCTGTTTGATCGTGGTGTATGATTTTTTGGATGAATTGTTGAAATCAGTTGACCAAAATTTTGTTTAGAAATTTGCATCAATGTTCATCAAAGAAATGGGTCTTTAGTTCTCTTTCTTCGATGAGTCCCTGCCTGGTTTTGGGATGAGCATTATGATGGCTTCATTGAATGAGTTGGGTAGTGAACTTTCTCTTTCAATTTCATTGAAGGTTTGGAGGAGTATTGGTGTGAGCTGTGCTTTGAAGGCCTTGTAGAATTCTGCTGTAAAACCATCCAGTCCTGGGCTTTTCTTACATGGGAAGTCTTTTATTGCTGTTTCTATTTCAATGGTTAATTTTGGCCTGTTAAGATGGTTTAACTCATCTTGGTTTAGTGTTGTCATGTCGATATTTGCTAGGAAAAGTTTCATTTCTGCAAAGTTCTCAAACTTATTACATAAAGGTTTGAGAAGTATTCCCTTATAATGTTCTGAATCTTGATTGTTTCTGTGGTGATGTTTCCATTCTCATCTCTGTTTCTTTATTTGGGTGTGTTCTTTTTCTCATCAGATTGGCTAAGGGTCTGTCAATTTTGTTAATTTTTTTGAAGAACCAATTCTTTGTTTTGTTGATTCTTTCTATGTTTTATTTGGCTTCTAATTCATTTAATTTTAATTATTTCTTTCCATCTACTGGATTGAGGTTTAGCTTGCTGCTCTTTTTCAAGGAGGCTCAGATGTCTCATTAAATTGTTGGTTTCAGATCTCTCCAATTTGTTGATGTAGGAACTCAGAGAAATAAACTTGCCTCTCAGTACTGCCTTTGTTGGTCCCAGAGGAGCTGTTAATTTGTGTGATCATTTTTGTTGAATATCATGAACATTTGAATTTCCTTTCTAATCTCTTCCATGACCCACAGGTGATTCAAATTCAACAGTGTGTTGTTCAGCCTCCATGTGTTACAGGACTTTCTTGGTGGCTTTGGTGCTGAGTTCTAATTTTATTCCCTTGTGGTCTGGGAGAATGCAAGGTATAACTTCAATGTTTCTGAATTTGGACAAGTTTCCTTTATGACATAAAATGCGGTCTATTTTGGAACATGTTCCATGTGCTGCTGAGAAAAACGTGTATTCTGATGCTGCTGGGTGAAATGTTCGGGAGATGTCTGTTAAATCTAGTTGATCTATGCAGTTGTTTAGATCTGCTTTTTCTCTGTTGAGTTTTTGGCAAGTTGATATATCTAGTGGGAAAAGTGGTGTTTTAAAATCCCCAACAATAGTCTTTGGATCTATTTGAGATTTGTGAGAAAGTAGTGTTTCTTGGACAAATTTGGGTACTCTGTTGTTTGCCGAATAGATATTTAGAATTGTAGAATCCTCTTGATGGAAATTCCCCTTAATGAGTATGTAGCAACATTCTTTATCTCTTCTCACTAATTTTAATTTGAAGTCTATTTTATCTGATATTAAGATTGCAACTCCCGCCTGTTTATGGGGGCCATTTGCTTGGTAGATTTTGTTCCAGTCTTTCACTTTCAAAATGTGTTTGTTTTTATGGGCAAAGTGTGACTCCTGAAGGCATCAGATAGAAGGATCTTGGTTTTTAATCCAACTAGACAGTTTATGTCGCTTAATTGGAGAGTTAAGACCGTTGATGTTGAGAGTTAGGACTGTGAGGTGTTTGAGAGTTCCTCCCATGTTATTCATCTTCTTGGGGGCTGTGGCAACTGGGTTTTTTCCTATGGTTCTTGGATTCTCAGTTTGGGTACAGTTTCTTGGCCTTTATTTTGGTCTTGTTGGTTTTCTATGTGAAAGACTTCTTTAAGTCTCTTTTGTAGGGCTGGTTTGGTGGAGATATATTGTTTAAGTTTTTCTTTGCTATGGAAAGTTTTTATTTGCTCTTCAGTTATGAAGGAATATTTAGCTAGGTACAGTATTCTTGGTTGATAATTGTTTGTCTTTAAGCATAGCATACATCATTCCAGGGTCTTCTTGCTTTAATTGTCTCTGCTGAGAAATCTGAGGTGATTCTAATTGGTTTCCCTTTATAGGTGATTAATCTTTTCTCCTTAACAGCTTTTCCTTAAAGGTCTGAATTGATCTTGTGCGGATTATAATGTGAAGGTGGGATGTCCTGTTCTGTTCTGTTCTGGTCTATTTGGGGTTCTAAAAGCTTCTTGTATATGAATAGGCCTAACTTTTTGCATGTTTGGGAATGTCTCTGCTAGGATCCTGGTAAATAAATTTTCTAGATCATTAACTTCTGTCTCTGGGTGCTCCTCTACACCCATTTTCCTCAGATTAGGTCTTTTGATGGTGTCTTCCAAATATCATATTTCTTGGATTTGTCTTGGATAGTTGTATGTTCTTTCTCTATAATATCTAGGCTGTCTTCAATCCCTGAGATTTGATCTTCTGCATGGTCTAACCTACTGTCAAAACTTTCTACTTTCGTTTTTATTTCTTTTCCTTCTAATTGGTCAGCCTTGATGACTTCAAATTCTTTTTGGAGCTTTGTTTCAGATCTTGTATGAACTTCTTTACTTCCTTAATTTGGTGTTCAGTGCTTATTCTCAAATCATTTAGTTAATTGGTTATGGTTTCCTTGTTCTTCCATTCCTTCTGTCAGGCTCCAGCATTCCCTTTGTAGTCTCCCTGAATTCTTACAGCTGTCTGTTTATGGATGCCATGAATGCCTCTATTGATCTTTGTCTATTCTCATCTTGCTCTCACAATTCCTGTAATTCCCTTTGACTGTTCTTAGCCTGCTCATGCAATACCTGTCTTTCTCTTTGACTGTTCTCAGCTTGCTCATGTAATTCCTTTCTCTTTAACTGTTCTCATCCTGCTCACACAAGTCCTCTATCAATCTGAGTAGCTTCCTCATGCTCATGAGATTCTATTAATCTTTGGTTTACTGCCTCTCTCTCCCTGTCACACATATGCTGACTCCTTGCACATTTTCAATCTTTTCATTCACCATGTTTACCAGTAGTGTTTGTAGAGCTCTTTGGGAACTCTCCTCTGGATTACTCATTAACTGTTCTGTCACAGGATTATCATGAGTGGGAGTTGAGATATCCGGACTTGCCATTTTTCTTGTGTTTTTCTGGCATGTTCTGCCCATTTGGTATGAAAGTAACACCAATTTTGTGCTAGAACACTATTTTAAGGCAAGCATCAACCAGAGCCCTGTAGTTGCACAGTCAAAATGGCTGCACATACAATCTAGTTCAGCAGATACAATCTATTCAACATCAAACAACTATGGATTAATGGGCTAAGGACAGCAAAGAACAGTTTGGCAAACCTGAAATTATTAGGTTTAGGGAGAAATGTGGGGAAAAAATAAGATTAGAGTGATGTGGAGTGGCAAAAGAAGAGTGAATTTAACCAAGTCCTAATCTCAGAAAGGGAAAGGGATTGGACAGAATGTTAGGAGAGAGATTAAAAAAAAAAACAAGAAAAAATGGAAAAACAAAAATTTAAAATTTGCAAAGTGAAACACTTAAAAATTATGTAACCTTAAAGAAGTGATAATGAGACAAGAAAAGGATAGTCTGAGAGGAGGAGAGGGATAGAAAGGAAACATAAAAAACTAAAAAATAAAATTTCTTAAAATTAGTTACTTATAAATTATAGTTACAAAGATATAATACTGCTCTTAAAGAATGTAAGCCTAAAAGTTTGTGTATTAAGTAATACATTTCTGGATTAAGTATGTACACAATGGAGGATATGGTCTAATAATCGACCATGGGTATTTATCTGGGGATGTGCAGAACAGCAATCAAATCAGGCAAAAAGAAAAAAAGAGAAAAAAATGAAAAGAATAAAAATAAAATAAAATAAAGGAGCACAACGGCAGAAGAGATAAGAAAAAGCACATACACACACACACACACGTACACCTAAAATAAAAATTATGACTAGAAAAAATATTAATAGAAAACAATTTTTTAAAAATTAAAAAATGGTACAAAAAAGAGTTCTTTGATTTTTTTGGGGGGCAGGGGTATGAAAAGATCCAGTATCTCCCCTGTGTAGGTAACCAGTTTCTTGGTAGAGTCTTTGGTCTGCTTGTGGTGTTTGGTTTTCCTGTGGCTTGATTGGTTTCTTAAGTTAGCTTGTTTGAGCAGGCAGAAAAATGCTCTGCTTTACCCAGGATTTTGTGATCCTCCTCCCAGGCTAGCTCAGTGGGAGGAGATCTGCTTTGAGTATCACAAAAGAGGGAGATGGCTGTTTCCTCTAGTTTGGAGATGCTATGATGAGGCTAGGTTCTGGGTTGGGTTGAGGCCTTTCAGCAAACAGTAGCTTTTCTCTGAGGGGCTAGGTCCTGAGACATTCACAGAGCCCAGCTGGAGGCATTCTCAGGATTTATGTTTGCTGAATTTCAAATGATTGTCTAGGCTGCTGTAGGGAGTGGCTGCCACTGGTTCTGTTTACCCAGTGAAGAAAGTCACTCCTCTGGGTACGGAGTTTTCTCTGCCTGGGCTGGGTGACATTTCCCTGGATGGAGCTGAGCCTAGCAGGCCAGGTCAGGATTATGTGACCGGCTAAATGACTCTTTTGTTTTTTTCCAAGGCCTGAGTTAGAGCTAGCTGCTCAGCTGGGCCTTTGTCAGTATCAAAGATGGAGATCTCCGGTGGTGGGGGAGGGGCAGCCTTCCCTCTTCTCCCTGAGAAGGAGTGAGGATGTCAGTGTTCTACTTACGCCAGAGTCTTGGTTCCTAGGTCGTCTCTGGTTTGTGATCTGCAGGATGAAGATATCTGCTCCTTGTCAGTTCTTGCTGGGGTTGAGTAGAATTCACTCACCTGCTGCATCTGGCGCCTTTGACCCAGACTATCTCTGTTGTAGGTATGGCGGCTATGGACGCTGCAGCTATGGCTACTGGCAAGTACTCAGATCTGTCTACTTTAATGGATTTTCCCTCTCTGGCCACACTCTGCACACTCTCTGTACTGTGATGGTACACTTGGTGTGATTCTCTAGGCTAGGACTGTTCACTGGAACACTAAAACTGCTTTCTATGTGAGAGCTTGTTTAGCCTCCAGCTTCTCCTCCATATTCCTCTGACCCACTACTACCCTTTAAACAGACAGCACATTTGATAATTAACTTTTTCAGTACAAAATTTACAATTGCAGTCAACAGACATAAAGTTCAGGAAATATCAGTGCCAAGAAATAGAAGAGATTACCTTTTTACACCATGATAACAGTTTTTATGTATTATAATGTGATTATGTGTAACATGTTCTCTCTCTCTCTCTCTCTCTCTCTCTCTCTCTCACACACACACACACACACACACACACATTGAAACAAAAGCTTTAAGGTTCTCTTAGGACTTTTTAAAAAATGCAAATCAGCCATAATGTTTTTGAACTCCAGAGGCAAAGTGATATAATTTTTCCCAATATGATAAAACTACAAGGACTATGTTCGAAAAGTATGCAATACCGTACAAAATACAAGGCAAAATTTTGACAAACAGAATTTTACAGAATTTCCATGCTTAAACAAACATTGATAACAAGAACAGAAAACTTTTAAATCAGTTTTGGTGATGAGGTGCATTAGTATATGAAATGAATATTTTAACATCTAGAAGAGTGAAGAGGTGTAAGCTTGGTGGAAGTATGGGGGTTGTAGCAAAAACCATCATGTGGCCTTCCTAGGTGTCAAGCTTCAAGGCCTGTAGAGAGTTTGAGGGAGGTGGTGGCCAAACAGGTTTGTAAAGGGAAGAGACAGCACTTTCATCCCAATGACATTTAAGGAGAGGATGTGGAATTATGAAGGTACTGAAAAGTGAATGTTTGAGTAATTGGATGGAGATTGCTATTGGAAGAGGAGAGGGGGAGGAATTTCTCTTCTGCAGCCTCCTAGAGGGGAAATTAAGCATCCAGATTTTGAAGTGAGTGGACTCAGGAAAACAAAAAGGATTGGATTATTGTCTAAGTCCCAAAGACAAAAAGGACAGGAGTAAGCAGTAAAAGAGAGAAGCTGGCCTAACTGTGTTTGCCAGCTAGCCTCTGTCAGTAACATATTAATGAAAGAGACAGAGTAGAGGCCCCTTTATTTAGGGTCTGGAAAGAATAAAGGTGTATTAGCCATAGAAGGTGGCTGAGAGTTGATTCAGAAAGTTTAAGGATGTCATTAGTTGGTTGTTTTACCTTTGGAGGCCTATGCCCATCCCCACCTTGTGTTAACTACACAGGCTGGCAGGCAGGCAGGCAGGCAGGCACAGAAACAAAGGTCAGCAGAAGGAGTTTGCTTGGAGCAGACAGTTTTATCGTAGACAATCTGGACCAACTGCAAATAGCAAGAGCGTAGTTAGAAAAGCAAGGAAAGAGAAAAGGATCTTTGGTCCTGGAGGTCATCAAAGAAAGAGAGAGAGAAAGAGGAATGGAGAGAGATGGGGTAAGAGACAGATTGAGCTGTTACAAGACAAGGAATTACTTTTCTTGACGAGATGGTTAGGAGGCTTACAGCAGAGATGGGGATGATGAGCAAGACATGAGAGTGGGATGCTCTGGAGTCGAGGTCACAGAAGGGCTTAGGTTTAGGGGACCTTGGACTCATCACTATTTGGTTGGAGAATTATTTTTTAATTTTTAATACATTTTATTGTAAAAAATACTGTACAGAGGGGTTATAGTTACATGAGCAAAATAATGAGTACATTTCCTATCAAGCATCGTTACCTCCTCCTTTTTTTTCCCCTACCATCCCTTCACTCCCACCGCCACAACTACACCCCTCTCCCCCACCTAAATTGTAAAGTTCGTTTTTCAAAATAGGGTTTTGTACATCATATTGTTACAATGGTCAATCTGTATCCCCATTTAAACATTTTGCTTTTTCCCTTCCCCTCCCCAAATTATACTGACATCAAATACAGTGAAAACAGGGGTTATACCTTGGGGGAGGAACATACAAAGCAACAACAAAATCACATGGTACATTATAAATATGTTCGAACAATAGCAAGAAAGAGAAAACCACTTGTGTTTCTATCTTGGGGTTCATTTCATTTAACATCATCTTATCTGGTCATATGTATGTAGCTTTTGTCCTTTTCTGTTCGTCTCAGACATATACTAGTTATTGAAAATAAGGGAAACTATGGGACCTATGTTTTTTTGGGCCAGGCTTACATCACTTAATGACACTGCCCCATTTGTTAAGAAATAGAAATACTTGGTTGGAGAACTATTTAAACCAGTAAGAGTAAAACCGAAGGTTCTGAATTTAGGCCATGGTAGTGAGGCCAAATTTTGGTAGACAAACAATTCATGTTTGTTCTTTGTTGTTGTTGTTTTACTAAATCAGTCAGCCTGGAGTCTTAAAGATTAGACCACACACATGGCGGTGGGGTTTCTCTGGGAAACAATTTGGAAAATTTTGGTAGGACTGCTTATGGTGTCTGTCCTGCTGCTCCATGCATTCCTGGTGCTTTGGGTAGGGGATAGACTGATCCCAATAATTAGGAGAGGGCATTCCCCAAAGGCCCTAATTAAAGGCTGCCAGAGAGACTCCTGTAGTCTCTGGGGACCCCATAGACTGGAAGGGAGGGACTCCTGGAGTCCCAGGGTCATTCACGAGGCATGTATAGATTGCATCGGCAAAGGCCATGAAGTCTTTCAGATGGCTGTTCAGAACAAAGTAAGCTCCGAGGGCTCTGTTCTCCCAATGGAGAAAGGCTTCAGAAAGACAAGGTAAAAGGCTTGGTGAGAGGTAGCCAGGAGGTAGGCAGAGGGGACCTAATTACTCCTGGTGCTTTCTTCTCCCGGGTGTTGGCACCAATGTATATTTCAGTAATATTTTATATCTTCACATAATTGTTTCACTATTATCTCTGTATCTAGAAATCTCATATTTCCTCACTCCAAAAATATTCAAATATTTCTCTATGAATATATTAATATATTCTCTATTAATGCTGCCTTTAGTGATTTTGTTGTCAGGACATAAGTGTGGCAATGAAGTTCTTTATGTGGCTACTCCTATTTGTAAGATTATCAGAAGTGTGAATTTCATTTATATCATATATGTGATAGTATATACCAGACATGTTTAACTACTTCAAAACATAAAATATTACACAAAATGACTCACATATAGAAAATAAGAACTACTAAATTAATTTAAAAGTGGAAGAACATGGCACAGAATCAATTACAGAATAAATGTATCTGTGCTATTGAAATAATGCACAGGTGATATTATAGTTGAATACTATTATTGAATCTTTTAAAAAAATCCATGTAAAGTCACTGAAATTCTAACCATAAAAATGCATTTAAAAGTTTAAAGAACTCTGAATCACTTTTATAAAATTTTCCCTGAGAGAAGTATCACCCAGTTTTGCTTTGCAAGCCAGGCTAAATTTTTAGGTTAATAGACAGTCTATTAGTATTACTTTGATACATACTGACTAAATTAGTTCTGCTTATAGTTGTGGTGGGAAAAAGCAGAAAAAGCAGACTACAAGAGCAGGATTAAGAATCACATAGGAAGGCCGGGCGCTGGTGGCCCACACCTGTTATCCTAACTACTCAGGAGGCTGAGATCTGAGAATCACAGTTCAAAGCCAGCCGGGACAGGAAAGTCCGTGAGATTCTTATCTCCAATAAACCTCTAGAAAACCGGAAGTGGCATTGTGGCTGAAGCAGTAGAGCACTTGCTTTGAGCTGAAGAGCCCAAAGACAGCGCCCAAGCTCAGAGTCCAAGCCCCAGGACAGTAAAAAAAAAAAAAAAAAAAAAAATCACAGAGGAAGGATTTGGAAGGGATGCATAGTTGAAGATAGACTGCTGGTTTTAAAATGTCACAGCAGGAAAGGTCAGATAAGATAATGTTAAGTGAAATGAACCCCAAGATAGGGACACAAGTGGTTTTGTTTCTTTCTTGCTATTGTTTCTAAAGTATTTATTAGGTACCATGTCATATTTTTGTTGCTTTGTATGTTCCTCCCCCACAGTATAATCCGTTTTCATTGTATTTGATATTGGTATAATTTGGGGAGGGGAAGGGAAAAAACAAATTGTTTAAATAGGGATACAGGTTGACCCATTGCAACAATGATATGTACAAGATGCTATGTTGAAAAACGAACTTTAGAATTTAGGGGGGGAGGGAGGGAGTGTAGTTGAAGAGGTGAGAGGGAAGGGAAAGTAGGGGAAAAACAAAGGAGGAGGCAACAATGCTTGATAAGAAATTTATTAATTACCTTGCTCATGTAACTGTAACCACTCTGTACAGTGTTTTCACAACAAAAACCTAATTTAAAAAATGTCAAAACAATGCAAAACGTAATCCAGATACTGACCATCACATCTTAATAATGTTTTTGTTTTCTTTATGTTGTGTATGTTCAGAAATACAAAAGATGAACAGCTAGCCAAAAATAATGAAATCTAAATACTGAACTAAGGAGACAATTGAGATAGAACCTTTTTTTCCAGAGTACAAATATAAAACAATATAGTAATGCTTAATCCCTGACATTGAAGGACCATAAAGTTTCTCCTGCTTGCCTCTCCATATCATTTAGTGTTGAAATTTACTGCAACTTTCATGCTGTGGAACCCCTCAATATTTGTGGGGTTATATTGAATAGACATTATATTTACAACATAAAATACATTTATTTTCCACGTACATTTCCAGTGATTCTATTTTATGTTGTTAAAGATAAGATTCTGTCATTTTAGATTTAGTTTCAATAGTTTCTGGCATGAATTGGCAAACAAAAGTGCTTTACCTTTATAAAGATATGAACATTTCTATTTGATTAAAAGCATACTCTCACTTCTTTATTTTCCTTGGAAGCAATTTCTGTACAATAGCAGAGAGCCTAAATAACAACACGTAATTGACAATGTGAAAATGTGCAGAAATTCCTGGGTTTAAAGTAAATATACATGTGACCTGGAATGGAAATATATATTCTTATTATTTTAACTTTCCTCAATATAGAATAATCTGTAAATCTTCCATTTGATTTATACTATAAATAAAATAATTCATTGCCTTGGTGTTGTATTTAAGCTTGACACATTTCCACCTGAAAGGTCTGTTTTAGATTCCAATTTAAATCAAAGGGATAAACCTATTACAAAAACTCTAAAGATATGAGCAGTCCTGGGATGATGTTGTTGACTAAAGTACTCTGATTATGGTTCCACCTTTTAACACCTTTATTTTTGTGTTCATAAATCATTTGTCTTAATAATACACCTTGATTGCTGAAAAAATTTTGAAACTGATGCAATAATTGAATTACAAATCATTAGTAATGAGAGAATATTTCTCTTGGTTAATTTATTTGCCTGTTTGTGCCTGTGATAATATAGAAATGACCTTTAGAATGTTTTTATGCATTGTATATCAATTTGGGTGAGCATTCTGTTTCAATTTGATTACAACAATTTTTGTTTATTTCAACTCCTCCCTTCTCTATTATTTATATTTATTTTGTTCACATAATTGTTTCAAAATATTATCATTTTCATACTATTTGGTATATAATACCAAGGTACATTTTAAGATCTATTCCTGATTCTTTTACTTATATAAAATATATTTATTGAGGTTTCTCTATGTATAAGGCTTTATTTTGAGCTTAGATGACAGAATTTTGAACAAGACAGACATGTTTTGAGCTATGCACACTCACTCTTACATTGTGCAGGGAATATTGTAGCAAGATAAATAAATTACTTCTACTTTATGACAAAATCAAGGTGGAAAATAAACTTCATGCTGAAAAAAACAGTTATTAACAGTATGTAGACTAAGGCAGATTGTGCTACAAGAAAAGAAACACTTTACAAATGTAGAACAGATTTGAACACAATTTATGTTGATAAATATAACAAGAAATTATTATAGATAATGGGTCTCTATGTGCCAGATAATAAGTCATTATAATTTCTTAGGATAGCACCTGAGTGGGAAATGATATGGCCATATAAGAAAGAACTATTTTTAAAAACTATTATATTCATATTGTTGATTACTTACTTTGGAAACCATTAAATGTGGTACCTCTGATACACTTATCTATTTGCTGTTGTTGTAAGGCGAATCATCCCAGAAGCCACATTTTAAAATATATAATATTGGAGTCTTTATTACATAGTTAGAAGGCTGCAGGATGTCAATTTTTACAAAGGCCTGCAGCACGCAAATACACATAACACAGCTAGGAAACATGCTAAAGAGGAAAGAAATAACAAAAACAATACCAACAAACCAATTAAACTCCAGTGGAGAACTGAATTGGAATCTCATGATGACTGCAGAAGAGCCAGGAGACAGGACACAGGACACCATCACAGAGATACACATGGCATGGAGTCCTGGTGGCTAGGCTGGTCCTGGCCTAAATAGGTCTGCGCAGGGGTCAGATCCTCAAGAAATTCCCAGTCCAAGGCACTGACAGATTCAGTAACCTATCAGCCAAGTGCCTGCCCCTGACTCCAGGGGTCCAGGAACCCCCATTACTGGGGAGGCAAGTGATGGAGGGGGGAGGGGAGTTCCTTCCCCCAGCATGAACAAGATGCCAGACCTTACCATCTAACCATGTTGCCAATATGGCCACATGCTAGAAGGAATCTTTAGGCATAGTTCTATACAATTAACTAGGAGGGGCACAAATGGCACTTCCAAAAAACTATCACCTGAGTCTGGCACCAGGCAAAGGACCTTTGCCCTACATTCTTCCCTCAGAGAAATGCATGCCAGCATGTACCCTCATGACACACAGGAGCTCAGATGGGGCCTTGTGCATCGATGTCTCTGACAGATTGAAAGTGTATTCAAATGGACTTTTTACAATTAGTATGTCTCAGAGAAGTTTGAAAATAAAATAATATGTGACTGGCCACTGGAGGTCAAAGGCAGCTGAGAAAAGCTATTTCCTTATATACCACCTGTCCCAAATATACACCACCTGTCCCAATCATTCTTCACTAGCCCAAATCTGTTCAAACTCGCAAAACAAGTTACCTGATAAAAGTTCCTGCTGACCCTAGCCATATAAACCCTGCTACAACCAGACCCTTTGCAACCTCTCTGATCCCAACCAATGAGTTTTCCCAGGAGAGTACCCCAATAAACTTTCCTTTCTTCACCTTTATCTCCTCCTGCATGTTCTTTCCTCACCTAAAACCTTACATCTGGTGCCGAGAGCCGGGAAAGTGGTAGTGCTTCGCTTTGCTCTAGGGCAACTGAGGGGCACTGCCCCTTCTCAGCCTCTCTCTGCTCCCTTCCTCCCTTCCAGAGGCCTCCTCCATTGTGAGCACAGAGCCCTCTGAGCTTACTTTGGGCTAAACAGCCACCTGAAATGACCTTGTGGCCTTTGTCTCCTTAAGCGGTGCATATCCCATGGATGGCCACCTAGTGGGTTTGGATATTATTGGTTATCTGTGTAAACCCAGCTTAGGCCTCTATCTCTACTTCTACCTCTCTCTCCATCAGACCAGGACCTCAGCCCAGCCTTCTACACATCCACCACATTTGGCTTGGGTGAGTCCCCACCTACCCTCCCAGGGTGTCCTGAATTGCTCTCCAGGAACTCAGCTCCTTCATTTCGTTTCCATAAAATCAGGAGCTCATGTCTGAGTGTCCCTCCCGCCTTTGGTCTAGGTGCTGAGAACAATCGTGGGGCCCCCGTTTAATTTGGTAACTCTTTGGCTAAGACAGGGATGCCTTCCTTAGCCTTAGTTTTATCCCTGGCTGCCTGGGCACCATGGGAAACCAAAATTCCAAACTGGACCCACATATTTCTCTGGGTTGCTTATTGGCTTAATCTCAAACCTCTAGGCCTAAGACCTGACCTTAATTTTCCTCTGTAATGGGGAATAGCCTATGCACCAGCTAGAAAACCAGTCATGCTGCCTGAAAAATGGGACTATCAATTTCTAACCCATCTCCACAATTTCTGTGAGCAGACAGTAAAAGTCGGCTGAAATTCCTTATGTCCAGTGATTCTTCTACTTATGCTCCAATCCCCCCCTCTGTCCCTCCTGCCCCCCTATTTCAAATCTTGCTCATGAAGCAAGCTCCTTCCAAAAAGCTCTCCCCCTCTCTCTCCCTCTTCTGGTCCTCTTGACTCTCAGTTATCCTTCCCATCTGTGGCACATCCACTGCCCTACTTGCAATCTGACTCTAATGGGCTGAGGGTCTAATATCTCACCTGGCATGACCTCCATGTTATACTGTTCTCCATACTTACCATGGAGAAGCATGAGAAAGACTATTAGGCTGCCCAGGCTCATGTGAATGAGATCCACCTTAAAGATACAACGATGCTGGTGGAAACTGAGGCAATCCCAAGACCAGACCCTAATTGGCAATATCAGATAGACACAGCTGAATGTCACAATGGCTGCTTGGGTAGAGATAACATGATTCAGTGCCTTTTGACAGCCCCCATAAGGTTGTTAACTTTGACAAACTGCTGGAATTACTCAACTTTGGGATGAGAGCCCTGTTGCCCTTCTAGCTAGACTTACTGAGGCCCTGACTGAGCACACCCACTTGGACCCCACCTCTCTGGCTGGGGCAAGAATTTTGGCCTCTCATTTTATTTTTCAGTGAGCCCCAGACATAAAGAAAAATCTTTAAAAGTTAGAGGAAGGCTCTCAAACCCCTATCCTTGATCTGGTGAACATGGCCTTTAAAGTTTTCCATGTCTGAGAGGAACAGAAAAAGGCTGATAGGGAAGCCTGCTCTCACCAAAAGGTGGCCTATCAAGCTGAAGCCCTGCTCCTAAGACCTTCTACAATGCACAGCTGTGGAGAAAAGCACCAACCACCTAGACCCTGCTTCAAGTGGGGACTGGAGGGGCACTGGGCAAGGAAATGCCCTAAACCCCGTCCTCCTCAGAAACCATGTCCGTTGTGCAATCAAAAGGTACCCTGGAAGATTGACTGCCCCTCTGTGCCTAGCCATGGAGGTACACTCCTTCCTTCCCCTGACTTGCTGTCTTCAGTCCCGGGCCTGGCCACTAAAGACTGAGGATACTCTGCTTCTCCAACCCCGATCACCCTCGTCACGCCTAGGGTAACACTCCAGGTAGCAGGTAAGGTCATTTGCTTTTTTGGCTGACACAGGGGGTACCTATTCTGTTCTCCCTTCCTACTCGAGCCCCTTCCTTCCTTCCCAGGTCTCGGTCATGGGAGTTGACAGCCTTTCCTCCCAGCCACTATCAATGGACCCTCTTACATGCCTAAGCCATGACCGGCCCTTTGTTCATTCCTTCCTGGTTATGCCTTCCTGTCCCACTCCCTTATGTGGTGAGACCTACTTGTTAAATTACATTCCACCTTGACCTGGGGACCTCCTGATTTGGCCTCGACAGCCCCTCTTTTTACTACCTCTATCTCCCAATGAGTCTTCTGTCAATAGGGAGAGGGATGCTTATCAGAAAAAGATCATGAAGTTGAATATGGTTGAAGTACATTATAAGCATCTATGGAAACAAACAACGAAATAAATATGTTAAAATTGTTTTAAGAAGGAGAGAAAGGGAATAAGGAAGAATGAAGGAAGGGATGAGTTTGATCTGGGAACATTGTATACACATATGGAAAAGTCATACCAAAATGACTTACAAAAAATATATGCTAATAAATACATTTTTATAATTTTAGATTCTGGATTTCAATTGATTACTTAATTTGAATCAGTGCCCTAGGTTTTTTTTTAAATTGAAAGACAGCTATTAAAATTTACATGTTGGAGAAAATTTTAGAGCATTCATTGAGACTTTATTGTAGTACAAGAAGGTTATAAGAATTAATTATATATACAATAAAATTAATGTTTAAAATGTTTATAGCTGTTACAAAATAGAAAGCATCAGTTGAATATTAATCTATCTTAATTTTGTATATATATATTTTTTGTTTTTTTGGTCAGTCGTGGTGCTTGAACTCTGGGCTTGGTCGCTATCCCTCAGCTCTTCAGCTCAAGGCGAGCTCTCTACCATTTAAGCCACAGTGCCACTTCTGGTTTTCGAGTGGTCTATTGGAGGTAAGAGTCTCACAGCCTTTCCTTGCCCGGGCTGGCTTTGAATGGTGATTCTCAGATCTCAGCCTCCTGAGTAGCTAGGATTAGAGGCATGAGCCACTGGTGCCCAGCTTATTTTTCATGTTATATCTTTCTTTAAATTTATCTGGGAGAGGTCTAAAGAATTCAAAATTAAACTTTCAAATAAAGTAGTCAGTATAGGTTTTCCTTAAAGCCACTAGTGTATTGTTAACAAAGGAATTTAATTGCACTATACATTTGTAAAATAACAATGGTTATAAGGTACAGCTTATGGTTCTCTATCACTAAAGATATTAGGAAAGTGAAGCCAGATAGACTAGAGAAAATGAGGAATGGTCCACTTACAGCAAATATAGGAGATATTCTTCATATACTTCCATTAAGATTAAGGGAACAAAAGTCATTTTAGGGGAAATGAAACAGGATAACTTAAGGAAACTGAGGCCTGTTGAAGACAATTCAAACTTAGAAACTTAGAAACTTAGAAATGATATATTTGCTTCAGAGAGACAACAGGATACATTCACTCCTGAGGGATGCATTTATGTATGCCTTCCTGAGAAAAGTGCTTTTCCAAATGTAAGTCACCTGCAGACAGCAGGGCACCTCATCTCCAGGATAAGGATCTGTTTTATGACAGGATGCATTCTTATATGGAAACCCAATGTGGTTAGACAAAAGACAAAGAACCCAGCTTTACATAACTTTGAAGCCAGACCCCCTGCCTTTACCATATAAATGTCCCAACAGTCCAAGGAGCTGTGTGTCTCTCCCTATGAGAGCAACCAACACTCTCTTAGAGTGTGCCCCTGCCCTTCCTTGTGTTTGTCTGCCTTTTGTTTTTCTGCTGGCCTGCTTGTTTAGTTACTCAATAAGCTCTGCCAAGTTTTCTTACCATTGTGACTTGCAATTAAGGTAGTGGTTGTTTTCTTTCTACAGTTTAAAATACTCTTTCCAGCTCACATTGTATTTGTTTATAAAAATGAAATTCACAATTTTTCCCAGTTATTACATATATATGTGTAAACATATTAAAAACATACACTGTATGTTATCAAAAATCACAGCATATTAAAAAGATGTCTTTGATACTTTGAATTGTTTAGAAACTATTACAATTTAAAATATCAGTACTTATTGAGAGTTTATATAATTATAATTGAAAATTATATATATATATATATATATATCACATTACCTTTAGATAAGCTATCTATACATTTAGGGTCAGAAATAATGCTTTTTATTTGAGGGTTTTATGCTTTGAGTACATTTTGAATATTAGACCACTATTTGATATAACCTTAGTAAAATTCTTCTCCCATTCTGAGGGCTTTCTATGTAGCTTGCTAACTATGTTCTTTTCTATACAGAAACTTTTAAGTTCCATGAAATTCCATTTATCAAAAGACTTTCTTTGTTGTGTTGTTGGACCTTTACCTAGAATGTTTTGACCTGTGCCCAAAAGCCTATTGTTTCCCCTACCACTTCCTGTATTAGTTTCATAGTTTCTGCCTTACATTGTTTTTGACTCCTTTTGAATTGACCCTGGTACAAGTTGAAATATGAGATCTAGTTTCAATTTTCTTTTTTTTGGGTGGGGGTCCGGTCGTAGGGCCTGAACTCTGGGCTTGGGCACTGTCCCTCAGCTCTTCAGCTCAAGGCTAGCTCTCTACCACTTGAGCCACAGCACCACTTCTGGCTTTTTTCTTTTTGCTTATGTGGTGCAAGGGAAGTACTCTACACTGAACCACCTTCCTATCCCCCTAGTTTCAATTTTCTGCATGTGAATATTCAGTTTTGCCAGCACCACTTGGTGAAGAGGCTGTCTTTCTTCCTGCCTATGTTTTTGTTCTCTTATTGACTATTAGATTGCTACAGATCTATGGGTTCATTTCTTGGTGGTCTTTTTTGTTCCATTGGTCTTCAGGCCTATTTTTTGTGCCAGTACTAAGCTGTTTTCATTATTATGGTTTGGTAATAGAGTGTTAGGTTTGGTATTACTATTCTTCCAAAAATGCTGTTTCTGCCAAGGACTGTTTTTGCTTTTGGGGAAACTTTTGTTATTCCATGTGAATTTTGGAATTACTTTCTCAAATTGAACAATGTTGTTGGGATTTTGATGAATTTTGCATTGAAACTGTGAATAGTTTTGGGCATTATTGTCATGTTCACAATGTTAATATTTCCAATGCAGGAACATGGAGAATATTTCTATTTCCTTAAACTTTTTTCAGGGTCCTTTTTCAAATTTTTAAAGTTTTCACTATAGAAGTCCCTCACATATTTGGTTAAATTAATTTCTAAAGACTTTAAAAAAAATTGTGACCATTACAAATGGGGTTCTTTTCCTGATTTTAGTCTTCATTTCCTTGCTGGTGTTATAGTAAATTAGACTCTGCCAGAAAAACATGCAGACTTCCATGTATAAAGAACAAAGGAAAGGTTTATGGCCAGTAAAGGGGCTAGCAACACCCCTTCTCACCAGGTGAGAAGAAGTGAGAGGAAGTGCTGGCTATTGTCTCAGGTAAGCTTTTATAACCTTTGGGGCATCTTTCTGCCTTATATGGCATAGCAATCCCAAAGGGTGATCTCTCAGGGAAAGTGGTTAGGGCTAATCATTTGCTGCCTTGACTACATGGGCCTAGTGTTGCCTAGGGAAAGAGCATGCTAAGCTACAAGAGAGGAGGACTCTACCTAACAGCCCCCACTCTTTGTTTTAATAACTAGATGAGAGTGGCACTGGATAGAGAGCAGGGACAAAGGTCATTTCTTCTGGAGCTGCTTCTGCTGAGAAAGGGGCAAAGTGGTCAATGGAGACACTTGACCAGGTATCCTCCTAGGAGCATCTGATTGACCCACTGATTGGTGAAAAGTCTCATCTTGCCCATAAGGATGTTCTTCATGCACCTGAATAGGCAAGGCACAATTAGTATGAGGCAAAAATTCCAATTAAGGGACACAAGATAGGCATGAGCCAGGCAGCAAGCCATCAGAATAAATATCATCCCACTTCATTATGTTGGATATTTTCCACAAGTTTTCTGAGATATTTGACTTTTTCCTTGATGGCATAGGTGCTATCAGTTAGGTAACAGCAGGACATGTTTTTTTCCCTGCAACCTTGGTGATGAAGTAAGAGTAATCAAGGCAGTGATTGTCAAGGATAGCAGTGCAATGGCAAAGGAGGTATAGTTAATGCTTTTTGCCACTATGCATGACAAATATACAACACCCTTATAGGCTCCTACCACCAGCCCTGGCATCCCAAGCAAGGAAAAAGTGAAGTCAATATAGAATTCTCATTTAGCACTAGATCACTTGTTGAGGCTGAAAGAGTTCCTTGTGGTTTGGTACAAGAGCTAGATGGATTAAGCAGCATTGGGAGTTATAAAGCAGATTGGCAGGGAAATAATTGCATATAACTCTCATGGGTTAAAACAAACAATCACTAACACCAACACCAACAACAAAACCAGCCATTGGGTAAGGAAAGTGGCGCTTGGTACATAAGATCCCTTCATAGTTGGCACAATCAGCATTGCCCCTCTTTAGTTCTGTACAATCAGGGGTGCAATTTTGAACCTGGGCACAGGTGTAGTTTTCTGGCATTATAACTTGGGGGGGTGCATAACATCAGAGCATCTGCTGGTCCTTCTTGTGAAGGTTTTCCCCAATTTTAAAAACCAGAATAGATAGTATTTAAAGTATTTGTATCTGCTGCAGTTTTGCACACCAGTAGCAGACAGGACCTGAGCACATGACCCATCTCCAGTTCCTGCCTCAGACAAAAGTTTGGGACAGGTAAAGCTGGATGTTATAATGCATGTGGTCCTGCGAGGACACTGAGGAGAAGGATTCTCCATATTGGTATTTTAGGTTGTCAATATCTGATGAGACAGGGGCCAATCTGTCAGGGCTGTTGCTCTTAAACCCACCCTAAGAGGAAATGGGTTAGATGTTACTTGTTTGGGGTAGATAGGATGGCTCATGATGT
Organism: Dipodomys ordii; assembly: GCF_000151885.1. Lineage (NCBI taxonomy): Eukaryota > Metazoa > Chordata > Mammalia > Rodentia > Heteromyidae > Dipodomys > Dipodomys ordii. The sequence goes on from NW_012267296.1 coordinate 2,021,213, forward strand.
TGTTTCTGCTCTCGATATCCTTAGCACGTGGTGTTTCTGTGACACAAGGGCAACTGGATGGATCCAAGTTGGCTTGTCCAGTCTGGCAGACTCAGGAGTGAGAAGGCTGCTTAGGCTGGCGGCACTCAATGTGCCAAAATTAACCCAGTATCAGGGCAGCCTTGGACCTGTACAGACAGGCTTGTACAGACAGACCTCTACAGAAGGGCTCTTCCCAGGTAGATTTAACATCTCCAGCCCTTTGATTTGGAAGAGGACACAACATTCTGCTGGCAAGGGGCATTGAGATTAGGGGTAAAAGGCAGAGATACTGAGATGTGGTCTCCTCTGGTAGAAGACAGCTAGGAACAGGTCTCCCTAGGTTGTAGATGTGAGTCCTTGAATGAAGTCTGGAAGAAATCTCATGAGGCAAGGGCTTGGCAATAATAAAAATATTAAAGAGCACACAAACAGCAAAACGAAGGGTTTGGGGCTGAAAATTAAAGATTGGATGACTTGGCCAGATCGGCTAGTTCTTATCCCCTACATTCCAGGTAGTCCTGGAGTTGGTGGAGAATGTCCCTAGCTACTTCAGACATCTGATGAGTAGGTAGGAAGAACATACTAGACTGGTCAGCAGTCAGAAACTGGGGTTAGGTTGTTAAGGGACTTGACTGGAGGTCTTGGTAGATTTCTGGATTATAGGGTATGTATGGGAGACCCATGAAGCTGCCAAGATGAGAAGCCCTGAGTCTAAAATTCACTATAAATACCAATACCAGGTAACAAAGGCAAGAATGTAAATTTCTGTTCAGTATTAGATGGTAGACAGGTATGGACATTAGATGGACAAGCTTCTTAACTTACTTCATTGACTTCCAGGCTCTGGTTAATTTTGAAATGGCAGGCACAAAGTAGTTGATGTGACATCACCTCCTCTTACTCTTGTCCATGGTTCCTTTTTGTCAGAACTGGCCTCATCCTGGGGGTTGCTCTTTGCCGGATAACTCATACCAGTTGGCACTCATGGGCTATGAACTGAAGGCCTGGGCACTGTTCCTAAGTATTTTTACTCACAGATAACACCCTACCACTTTGAGTCACAGTGCCATTTTTAGCATTTGGATGGTTATTTCTTGAACCATGCTTCCAGCTTGAGTCTTTGCTGATTATTTGGGAGGTGGAGTTTCAGAGGGCTTTTTCTGCCCCAGCTGGTTTTGAACTGTACACTTTGCCATAAAATATCCTTTATTATTTCCAATTAAAGCAACAAGGAAATAATAGAAACAAGTAGAGCTTATCTGTACTCTTTCCAGAATTGACCAGAACTCTGCAATGACAAAACTCCATAGATGGGTTCAGAGTTTCATAGATACAGTATGGCTTGGCTGCCTGCTTGGCATCGGGATTTTGGTGGGACTTTTATAATAATGTGGGGAAAAAGGAGAAGCCATATTTTGATGGATCAAATTTTGGAGCCTGTTGATACATCTAATAGAGTTAGGAAATAGGCCGGAGAGGGTAGAAAGAACAAACACAATAGCAACAAACCAATTCAACTCAAATGGAGAGCTGAACTGGGGCACCATGGTGACCAAGAAGAGCAAGCCAGGAGACAAGCCACAGGAAGTGAATGTAGAGACATATGGCATGGTGTCTTCTTGATGCCTGAGCTGTCTTAAGCCTAAATAGGGTATATTTAGAGGCTGGCAATTTAGGAGGATAATTAATGTAGAATTGGAGCACTAGGTGGAGAATTTCTTGCCAACAAGAAGTACCAGGATGGCTGTTACTTAAAATTAGAAATTTGACAATAGAATAGGTTTAGACATCTTTGCTAACAAAATATATTAGATGGTCAGCTCTCAGTTTACTTGGCCTGTGAAGAGACACAGTAATTCTGTTAGCAAGGCATATAAATTGAACTCATAACACCTGGATGAGTGAAGAAGAGTTAGATTGGTGGAAGAGAGGGGGAAGGTGTAGAAAACCCATCATGTCTTTTGTCTCTTCCTAGGTGTCAGTATTCAAGGCCAGTAAAGACATTTGGGGAGGGGGTTGCTGGGAAGTTTCTAATGGGAGGAGTTGATTGGATAGAGGTATCTAGATAGGGAAGAGGTGAGAGGGAAGGATATTTATTTTGTAGCCTCCTAGAGGAGTTTGGCTTAAGGGAGAAATTAAGAATTCAGATACTAAAGTGGGTGGACTCAGGAAAGAGAAAATAATTGAATTATGTTCTGAATCCTAGAAAGATTTTTGGGTGAGAATAAGAGAGCAGTTAAAGGAAAAGCAGTAAAAGAGAGATACTGGTTCAATGTGTTAGCCAGTCAGCCACTGTCAGTGATGGATTAATGACAGAGAAAGGGCAGAGGCTCATTTATTTAGGGTCTAAAAGGGAAGAATGTGTTAGCCAGAGAAGGGGGTTGGGAAATGTAAGATTTATGCCCTAAGAGAGGCAGGCAGGGAGGCAGGGACAGAGGTTAGCAGAAGTTTGTCATAGGCCAACAGTTTTAGTTTAGAGACTCCAAATTGGATACAGAGAGGAAGAATATACAAAAGGAACCACTAATCCAGGATGTCTAGCCCTTGAGAGGAATCTAGAGAGGGGAGGAGGTTCCCTGGGAACCTGTCTGCATCTCACTTTCAGGGCACAAGTCAAATGGCTGTCAGTGAGAGTGGAAGCAACTAAGTAGGAAATGATCTCCAGTCTGGAGAGAGAGAGAGAGAGAGAGACAGACAGACAGACAGACAGACAGAAAGACAGAAAGACAGACACAAAGACAGAGAGAGACAGAAAGACAGAGACTGAGAAAGAGAGACAGAGACGGAGCTGATACCAAACATGAAAAGTTAGAGGAGTTGGCTGGGAGATTTATAGCAGAGAAGGATTTAGTGAGCAGTGTAGGTCATGTGTGTGTGGGGGGTGGGGGGTTGGAGTACAGTGAGTATAGGAGAGTTTGGAAAGGGGAAGGGTGGTCGAGGCCTGGAATGAGGAGAGTTGCCAATCGGGAGTTAGCCTTGAGAGAAAGGAGGACTTTGGTTTTGAGAGCTTGATGGGGAGGAGGAACTGCTTAGAAGATAGGAGGGAGTGAAGTGGAAGAACAGGCTGGGACAGTGACCACCCAAGGGAGGAGCCATAGGAGGAGCTGCTGAAGAGGGGCAGGAACAAGAGCTGGAGTGAGAGGAGTGAGCTGCTTGAGTGGGAGTAGGGAGCTGCACCAGTGCCAGCTGGGACCCCAAGAAGTTGGAAGGGGGAGGGTTTGAGAAGTTAGAGGCAATGGTGGCAGTGGCAATGGGAACAGCAGGGAAGGCAGGCAGGAGAGAGTTTGAAGATAGTTTGGCCTTGAGAGGGAGAATTTAAAATGAGTTATAGTTTGGAGAGAGTGATTTTTTTTGTCTAGAGATATTTAGAGAGCGAATGAGAGTGAGAGGATGAAGGAGAAGGAGAAGGAGAAGGAGAAGAAGAAGAAGAAGAAGAAGAAGAAGAAGAAGAAGAAGAAGAAGAAGAAGAAGAAGAAGAAGAAGAAGAAGAAGAAAGAAGAAGAAGAAGAAGAAGAAGAAGAAGAAGAAGAAGAAGAAGAAGAAGAAGAAGAAGAAGAAGAAGAAGAAGAAGAAGAAGAAGAAGAAATGAGAAGTCCTGGATGTGTTCGGTTTTCAGAGCAATCACAAGAATTGCATAAATCCCAAATAATCATGGGGTTAAAGTGCCATTAAATGGCCATTTGGATTGGCTTCCTAGGTCATAATCAGGCCATGCTCAGTTGTACAGATCAATGAGGTACCAGCACTTAAGACCAGAAGCTAGGTGGAGAGAGAGAGCATACTGGCCAATATGCACCCCAGAGGGGAGTCAGATGGGATATTAGACTGAGAATTACACATTGGTGACTTGATCCAATGCCAAAATAATCCAGGTGTCCTTGGAATGTTTCAGTCTTAGGGAGAATGTGGCAGGAGACAGTGGTGGGTCCTCACCTGACCGCTGTGTCCTGGAGCATCAGTTCCGGGTCCTAGGCTTGTGCCTCAGACCATAAACCTTCAGCTGGAGACTCCTCCCAGCAGCCCAGTACTGGGGCGTTTTGGGTGTAGGTTAAAGAAAAATTGGCACTATGAGTCTGAATAAAAGAAAAGAATGTAACCTTAGGAATCCCAAGTCCACTCCCCATGCAGATGAATGAAGGCCTGAGAATTGAATGTGGGAGAGTGCTGGGTGGCAGGAGAGAGGCTGCATGGTGGCTGTGTAGATGTGGCAAAAATCCTGGCCCCAAGGGTCGCAAACTCTCAGGGTGAGAGGGCAACTAGCACAGGCGATTGAGAACCAGGCTTCCTGGAAGCTCAGATGAGCAAATTCACTGACATAAACCTGGTTCCTGACCATGCACCAATGTTAGGGTAAAATAAACTGCCAGAAAATCATGCAGACATCCAGGTACAAAAACAAAGGAAAGGTTTATTGCCAGTAAAGGGAGCAGCAACACCCCTTCTCACCAGGTGAGAGGAAGTGAGAAGAAATGCTGAGTATTGTCTCAAGTGAACTTTTATAACCTTTGGGATTTGGGGCATCTTGCTGCCTTATATGGTCATAGCAATCCCAAAGGGTGATCTCTCAGGGAAAGGGGTGAGGGGCTCATCATTTGCTGCCTTTACGACATGGGCCTAGTCTTGCTAGGTAAAGAGCATGTTAAGCTATGAGGGAAGAGGCTTCTGGGGTAACAGTTGGCATAAAAAAAACTACTATTTTTCATGGGTTCATTTTGCATTCTGCTACTTTGCCAATGTTTTGGATCAGCTTTAGAAGCTTCATGCAATAGTCTATGGAGTCCTCAAGTACAGAATCATGTCATCTGTGAAAAGGGATAGTTTTACTTCTTCTTTCCCTATTTGGATACCCTTTATATTTTCCTCTTGCTTTATTGCTCTTGCCAGGAATTACATTAATATAATAAATGGGCCAAAGAGTTAAAGATTGACTTCTCAAGAAGTAATAATGGCCAATTGACTCATGATGACAGACCATAAAGGAAATGCAAGTAAAAGCAACACTGAGATTCCACTTCACCCCAATTAGTGTTACCTACCTACCTACACACACACACACACACACACACACACACACACACACACACACACACACATATAGGCAACTCTACAGAATTACCATATGATCCACCAATTCTACTTCTGGGAATTTATTCAACAAACAAGGCTACAGCAAAGTCACCAGTACAATCATGTTTATTACAATAATATTTACAATAGCCAAGATATAGAATCAGTCTAGATGAATGGATCAAGAAAATCTGGTACACACACACACACACACACTAGAATTTTGCTTGTCCCTTTGAAAGAAAGGTATTGTACCCTTTACATGGAAATGTAAAGACTTCAAATAAAAAACATTTTGTTAAGTGAAATATGCCAGACCCAGAGAGAGAAAAGTTGCATTGTTCCCTTTATGTGTATTAGCTGATATGTTTCTATAAATTTACAAGTAAACAGGAGTATAATAGACTCTATGAAGAGCTCACATAGTATAATCTTTAGAAAGGCTAAGGTAAAGTGCAACAAAATAAGCAATAGGAAATGTTCACTTGCAAGAAGGGTCATGGGGCCAAGGGGAGAGAGCAAGGTCAAAGCGGGGAGAAAATGTTGAAAAGGTGACATAGATCAATATTGCATTCATGAACTACTTTGTTAAATGGCAGAAAACATTTAATACACATCCTACAAAAGTAAGAACAGTGAAGGAAGAGTAGGTTGTGAGGGATGGGTGAGAATGTTGAAAGGGGTGATATTCCCCAAGATGTGATGTATTCATAAACTGATTTGTTCAATGGAAACTGCTTTGTACAACTAAAAATTAATGTTTCATTTAATCTAGTAGAATTTATTATATAACAATTTAGATTTAATACAAATAAGGGATTGAAATCTCTACTTTGTAAAAACTCACAGGATACTCATAATTGAAGGGAAATACGGTATAATGTGTGTCATTAGTGGGTCACCATGCACTTGTACCACATATTCTTGTCTTCGTTATAAAAAGAATATTGAGAGATCTATCTAATTTCTTAAATATTTATGTCTGTGAATGAATTTATCTAATCCTCAAATATAATAATTTCCATTTAAATATAAAAAATTTACATTTGTTGACTAAGTTAATACCCAATTTTTAGAAGTTCTCTATTTTCATGAAAGAAAATTTCTCTATATTTGTATTATTTTTCCCAGTTGTGGATAATACATATTTGTCAAAAAATCATATTGTTTATTCAAATTGATATTATTTCTTTTTTTAATTTTTATTTTTTATTGTGTAAATACTGTACCGAGGGTTTACAATTACATGGGCAAGATAATGAGTATATTTTTTATCAAGCATTGTAGCCTCCTCCCTTGTTTCCCCTTCCCATTTTCCCCATCCTCCCCAGCCCCCCCCACCCAATCCTACCCACCCCTCCCCACCAAAGTTGTAAAGTTCGTTTTCCACATAACAAATTGTATTTCTCATTGTTGCAATGGGTCTATATGTATCCCTATTTAAACGACTTGTTTTTACACTTCCACTCCACAAATTATACCGATATCAAATACAGTGAAAGCACGGCTTATACTGTGGGGGAGGGACATACAAAGCAACAAAGAAATTATCTTATAAGTATGTTAGAAACAATCGCATTAAAAAAACATTTAAAGACATACATTAGGGTTCATTTCCCTAACATCACATTTTCTGACCTTTTCTGCTTGACACAGACATATACTAGATATTGCAAATAAGGGAAACCATAGGACCTATGTTTCTTTGGGCTTGGCTTACTTCACTTAATATAATTTTTTCCAAGCCTTTCCATTTCCTAACAAATGGGGCAATTTTATTCTTTCTGATGGTGGCATAGAATTCCATTGTGTATATATACCACATTTTCTTGATCCATTCCTCTACTGAGGGGCATCTGGGTTGGTTCCATATCTTAGCTATAGTAAATAATGCTGCAATAAACAAAGCGTGCTGGTAGCTTTAGTGTGGTCTTGTTTGTGAATATTTGGGTAAATGCCCAAATGTGGGATTGCTGGGTCATAGGGGAGCTCTATGTGGAGTCTTTTGAGGAACCTCCATACTACTTTCCAAAGTGGTTGAACAAGTTTACACTCCCACCAACAATGCAGTAAGGTTCCCTTCTGTCCACATCCCCTCCAGCATCTGTTGTTATTAGAGTTCTTGAATTTTGACAATCTAACTGGAATGAGATGGTATCTTAATGTTATTTTGATTTGCATTTCTTTTATGGCTGGGAGGTGAGCATTTCTTCATGTGTCTATTGGCCATCCTTCTTTCTTCTTCAGAGAAGTTTCTCTTTAAGTCTTTCGCCCACTTATTTATTGGGCAGTTGTTTCTTTGATGATTTGTTGTTGGCGATTTAAGTTTTTGAGTTCCAAGTACATTTTGGATCTGAGACCCTTGTCCGTTGTATGGCTAGTAAAGATCTTCTCCCAATCTGTGGGCTTTCTATTGATCTTGCTAGCTATGTCATTTGCCATGCAGAAGCTCTGCAACTTCATGCAATCCCATTTTTCCAACCTGTCTTTGATTTGTTGTGCTTCTGGGTCTCTATTAAGAAAATTTCGATCTGCGCCAAGGAGACTTAGGGTTTCTCCTGTTCCATCCTTTAATGTTTTCAGAGTGTCTGTTTTGACTCCGAGGTCTTTGATCCATTTGGAGTTGATTCTGGTGCAGGGTAATATATAAGGATCTAGCTTTAGTTTTCTACAAGTTGTTAACCAATTTTGCCAGCACCATTTACTGAAGAGGCTGTCTTTCTTCCATTCTATTGTTTTAGCTCCCTTATCGAAGATTAGATGGCTATAGGTCTGTAGGTTCATTTCTTGGTTTTCAATTCTATTCCATTGGTCCTGAGGGCTGTTCTTGTGCCAGAACCAAGCTGTTTTGATTACTATGGTTTTGTAGTAGAGTTTGAAATTTGGTATTGATATTCCTCCAGCAGTGTTCTTTCCTTGAGGAGCGTTTTTGCTATTCGGGGTCTTTTATTGTTCTATATAAACTTTTGGATTGCCTCTTCTATTTCCTTGAAGAATGAGTGTTGAATTTTGATAGGTATCGCATTGAATTTGGAGATAGCCTTGGGAAGTATTGCCATTTTCACAATTTTGATCTTTCCAATCCAGGAGCATGGGAGTTTTTGTGATTTTCTAAGTTCTGTTTTTATTTCCTTTTTGAAGTTTTTAAAGTTTTCATCATAGAGGTCCTTCACGTCTTTGGTTAATTCCTAGATATTTTATTTTCTGTGGGGCTATTACGAATGGAGTTGCTTTCCTAATTTCAGCCACTCTTTTCTCATTGTTGGCATACCGAGCTACTTTGCCAAAGTTTTGAAACAGCTTGAGTAATTTGGGAGTGGAGTCTATGGGATTCTTTAAATACAAGATCATGTCATCTACAAAGAGGGAGAGTTGCCTGGCGCTGGTGGCTCACGCCTGTAATCCTAGCTACTCAGGAGGCTGAGATCTGATCATCGCGGTTCAAAGCCAGCCTGGGCAGGAGAGACCATGAGACTCCTATCTCCAATAAACCACCAGAAAACCAGAAGTGGCGCTGTAGCTCAAGTGGTAGAGCACTCGCCTTGAGCTGAAGAGCTGAGGGACAATGCCCAGGCCCAGAGTTCAAGCCCCTCAACCGACAAAAAAAAAAAAAAAAGAGGGAGAGTTTTACTTCTTCTTTCCCTATTTAGATCCCCTTTATGTTTGTATCTTGTTTTATTGCTGTAAGTAGGCATTATAATACTAGGTTGAAGAGAAGTGGAGAGAGTGGACATCTTTGTCTTGTTCCTGAGTTAAGAAGAAATGGCTTTTGTATTTTACCATAAGGTATAATGCTGGCTGTAGGTTTGTCATATACAACCTTTATTGTATTGAGGAATGTTCCATGGATTCCTAATTTTTCCAAAACCTTCATCATAAAGGGGTGTTGGATCTTGTCAAATGCTTTTTCTGCATCTATTGAGATAACCATGTGGTTCTTATCCTTGCTCCTGTTGATGTGATGTATTATATTAATTTATTTGCGTATATTGAACAAGCTTTGCATCCCTGAAATGAATCCTGTTTGATCGTGGTGTATAATTTTTTGGGTAAATTGTTGAAGTCGATTGTCCAAAATTTTGTTGAGAAGTTTTGCATCAATGTTCATCAAAGATTTGGGACTATAGTTCTCTTTCTTTGATGAGTTCCTGCCTGGCTTGGAGATGAGGGTTATGATGGCTTCATAGAATGAGTTCGGTAGTGAACTTTCTCTTTCAATTTCATTGAAGAGTTGGAGGAGTATTGGTGTGAGCTCTGCTTTGAAGGCCTTGTAGAATTCTGCTGTAAAAGCATGTGGTCCTGGACTTTTCTTAGCTGGGAGGTGTCTTATTGCTGTTTCTATTTCAATGCTTGATATGGGTCTGTTAAGATGGTTTGACTCTCCTTGGTTTAGTTTTGGCACGTTAATATTTGCTAGGAAAAGGTCCATTTCTGCCAAGTTCTCAAACTTATTAGCATAAAGTTTTGGGAAGTATTCCCTTACAATGTTCAGAATCTTGGTTGTTTCTGTGGTGATGTTTCCATTCTCATCTCTGAGTTCAATAAATTGAGTGTGTTCTCTTCTTTTTCTGATAAGATTTGCTAAGGGTCTGTCAATTTTGTTAAGTTTTTCGAAGAACCAACTCTTTGTTTTGTTGATTCTTTCTATAGTGTTTTTTGTATTCTAATTAATTTAATTCTGATTTAATTTTAATTATTTCTTTATGTCTACTGGATTGAGGTTTATCTTGCTGCTCTTTTTCAAGGAGGTTCAGATATCTCATTAAAGTGTTGGTTTCAGATCTGTCCAATTTGTTGATGTAGGAACTCTGGACTATAAACTTGCCCCTGAATTCTGCCTTTGCTGTGTTCCAGGAGAGCTGGTGATTTGTGTGCTCATTTTTGTTGAATATCGTGAACATTTGAATTTCCTTTCTAATCTCTTCCATGACCCACTCGTGATTCAGCCTGCATGTGTTACCGGACTTTTTTTGGTGGCTTTTGGTGTTGAGTTATAATTTTATTCCCTTGTGTTCTTAGAGAAGGCAAGGTATAATTTCAATGTTTCTGAATTTGGACAACTTTGCTTTATGGCCTAAAATGTGGTCTATTTTAGAAAATATTTCATGTGCTGCTGAGAAAAACGTGTATTCTGATGCTGCTGCGTGAAATATTCAGTAGATGTCTGTTAAATCTAGTTGATCTATGCAGTTGTTCAGATCTGCGGTTTCTCTGTGGAGTTTTTGCCAAGTAGATCTATCTGGTGAGAAGAGTGGTGTGTTAAAATCTCCAACAATTAATGTCTTTTGATCTATGTGGGATTTGAGGGAAAGTAGTGTTTCTTGGATAAATGTGTACTCCGTTGTTTGGCCAATAAATAATTAGAATTGAAATATCCTCCTGAAGGAGAGATCCCTTAATTGTTATGTAGCGAACTTCTTCATCTCTTCTCACGAATTTTAATTCGAAGTCTATTTTATCTGATATTAGGATTGCAACTCCAGCCTCTTTATGGGGACGGTTTGCTTGGTAGATTTTGTTCCAGCCTTTAATATTGAAAATGTGTTTGTTTTTACGGGCAAGATGTGACTCCTAAAGGCAGCAGATAGAAGGGTCTTGTTTTTTATTCCAACCAGACAGTGTATGTCACTTAATTGGAGAGTCAAGTCCGTTAATGTTGAGAGATAGGCCTGAGAGGTATTTGGGAGTTCCTGCCATGTTATCCACCTTCTTGGGGGCTGCAGCTACTGGGTTCTTCCTATGGTTGTTGGATTCTCAGTTTGGGTGCTGTTTCTTGGCTTTACTGTGGTCTTGTTGGTTTTCTATGTGTAGGACATCTTTAACAATATTTTGTAGGGCTGGTTTGGTGGAGATATATTGTTTCAGTTTTCTTTGCTGTGGCAGGTTTTTATTTGGCCTTCAGTTATGAAGGAGAGTTTAGCTGGGTACAGTATTCTTGGTTGCTAGTTGTTTGTTTTTATGGCTTGGCATACATCATTCCAGGCTCTTCTTGCTTTGATTGTCTCTGCTGAGAAATCTGAGGTGATTCTAATTGGTTTCCCTTTATAAGTGATTAATCTTTTCTCCTTGAGAGCTTTAAGGATCTTTTCCTTGGTCTGAGTTGATCCTGTGTGGATTATAATGTGATGGTGGGATGTCCTATTCTGATCTGGTCTATTTGGGGTTCTAATAGCTTCTTGTATCTGAGTAGGCCTATCTTTTTGTATGTTTGGGAAGTTCTCTGCTAGGATCCTGTTAAACAAATTTCCTAGACCATTAACTTCTGTTTCTAGGTGCTCCTCTACACCAATTATCCTCAGATTGGGCCTTCTGATGGAGTCTTCCAAGTGTTGAATAGATCTATCATATTTCTTGAACTTGTCTTGAATGGATGTATTTTCTTTCTGTATTATATTTAGGCTGTCTTCAATCCCTGAGATTCGATCTTCTGCATGGTCTAACCTGCTGTCAAGACCCTCTACTTTGTTTTTTATCTCTTTTCCTTCTAGTTGGTCAGCTTTGATGGCTTCAAATTCTTTGTTGAAGCTTTTTTTTAGATCTTGTATGAACTTTTTTTCCTTCTTTACTTTTCTGTTCAATGTTTATTCTCAAATCACTTAGTTGATTGGTTATGGTTTCCTTGGACTCCCATTCCTTCTGTTGGGTTCCATTCAGCATTCCCTTTGTGGTCTCCCTGACTTCCTTCATCTCCTTGTTAATGGATTCCATGAATGCCTTTAGTTTTCTTTGTTTATTCTCATCCTTTTCTCTCAATTCCTGTATTATTCTTTGCTTAGCTTCCTCCCGTTCATGCCAATCCTGTAGTTCTTTGAGTGTTCTCAGCCTGCTCATGCCATTCCTGCCTTTGTCTTTGAGTGTTCTCAAGCTGCTCATGGAAATACAGTATCAGTTTTTGAGTAGCTTCCTCACGCTTATGATATTCCTGTATAAACCTTTGGTTTGCCTCTTCTCTCTCCCTATCACGCTCTTATAGAGTCCTTTGTATATTTTCTGTCTTTTCATTTACCATGTTTCCCAGCATTGTTTGTAGAGCTATTTGGGAACTCTCCTCTGGATTATTCATTATCTGTTCTGTCCCCTGATTATCAAGAGTGGGAGTTGAGATACATGGACTTGACATTTTTCTTGTGTTTTTCTGGCTTACTCTGCCCATTTGGGATGGAAATAACACCACTTTTGTGCTAGAACACTAACTTAAGGCAAACATCAACCAAAGTCTGTATTTGCACAAGCAATAGTCTGCAGATACAATCTAGTTCAACAGATACATCTATTCAACATCAAACAACTATATATTAATGGGCTACGAACCGCAAAGGAAAATTTGGCAAACCAGAAAGTACTAGGTTTAGGGAGAGATGTGGGTAAAAATAGGAATAGAGAGTTGTAGGAAAGCACATGTAAAGTTAACTAAATCCTAATCTCAAAGCAGGAAATAGGTTGGATAGGATGAAAGTAGAGAAAGAGGAAAAAAAGAAGAAAGAGAAAGGGAAAAAAAGAGACCAGAAAAAATAGAGAACTAAAGATTAAAAATTAAACATAGCAATGCTTAAAAATTATACATATTTGACAACGAAATATTCAGAGAAGAACATAGATATAATTAGAAAAGGGGAGGGATATAAAGGAGATGTGAAAAAATTTAAAAATGAAAATGCTTAAAATATTTTATAGGTATAAAGATGTAGTACTGCTATTAAGGAAATTAAGTCTAAGAGGTTTTGAATTGAGTAATAAATTTCTGGATTAAGTGTGTACACAATGTGGGATAAAGTCTATTTATCAACTCTTGGTATATCTGAGGATGTGCAGAACAGTGATTAAGTCATATAAAGAAGAACGAAAGTGAAGAAAATGTGCAATGAATGAGAAAGAAATAAAAAAAAGATCAGAAGTTCAGTAGAACTAAACAAAAAAATTTTTTTTAAAAAAAGGAAAAAAAGAAAGAAAAATGCACACACACATATACCCCTAAAATAAAAATTATAGGAGGAAGAAAAAAAAGTTACTTGAAAACAATTTTTTTTCAAAAAAGTTAAAAATTAAAAAAAAAAAAGGTTTAGAAAAAATTTTTTATAAAAGGTACAAAAAAAAGTTCTTTGATTTTTTTTGGGGGGAGGGGTGGGAAAATTCTATATCTCCCTTGTGTCAGTAACCAGCCTCTTGTTGGAGTTTCTGGTCCGCTTGTGATGTTTGATTTTTCTATGGCTTGGTTGGTTTCTTAAGTCAATTTGTTTGAGCAGGCAGAAAAATGCTCTGCTTTACCCAGGATTTTTTGATCCTCCTCCCAGTTTAGTTCAATGGGAGGGAGATCTGCTTTGAGTATCACAGAAGAGGGGGTTGGCTTTTTCCTCAAGTTTGGAGATGCTGTGATGAGGTAGGTTCTGGGTAGAGTTGAGGTCTTTCTGCAAACAGTAGCATTTCCCGCGGGGGTGGGGGGCGGGCTAGCTCGTGAGAAACTCACAGAGCCCAGCCTGGAGACACTCTTTGTTGAAGCTTTGTTTTAGATCTTGTATGAACTTCTTTTCTTCCTTAATTTGATGTTCAGTGTTTATTCCCAGATCACTTAGTTGATTGGTCATGGTTTCCTTGGACTCCCATTCCTTCTGTTGGGTTCCATTCAGCATTCCCTTTGTGGTCTCCCTGACTTCCTTCAGCTCTTTGTTAATGGATCCCATGAATGCCTTTAGTGATCTTTGTGTATTCTTATCCTGTTCTCTCAATTCCTGTATTACTCATTGCTTAGCTTCCTCCCACTCCCATTCATGCCATTCCTGTAGTTCTCTTTGAGTGTTCTCAGCCTGTTCAAGCTATTCCTGCCTTTCTCTTTGAATATTCTCAAGCTCTTCATGCAAATCCTGTATCAGTTTTTGAGTATATTCTTCATGCTCATGATATTCCTGTATAAACCTTTGGATTGCCTCCTCTCTCTCCCTATCATGCTCATAGAGAATCCTTTGTATGTTTTCAATCATTTCATTTTTCATGTTTGCCAGCAGTGTTTGTAGAGCTAATTGGGAACTCTCCTCTTGATTATTCATTATCTGTTCTGTCCCTTGATTATCAAGGGTGGGAGTTGAGATGCCCAGACTTGACATTTTTCTTGTGTTTTTCCAACTTACTCTGCCTATTTGGTATGAAAATACACCAGTTTTGTGCTAGAACACTATCTTAAGGCAAGCATCAACCAAAGTCTGAATTTGCACAGTCAATCGTCTACAGATACAATCTAGTTCAATAGATACATTTATTCAACATCAAACAACTATATATTAATATTCTACGAACCGCAAAGAAGAATTTGGAAAACCAGAAATTATTAGGGTTAGGGAGAGATGTGGGTAAAAAATAGGAATAGAGTGATGTGGGAAGGCACAGGGAGAGTTAACTAAGTCCTAATCTCAAAGCAGGAAATAGGTTGGATAGGATGAAAGTAGAGAGAGATTAAAAAAAAAGAAGAAAGAGAAAGGGAAAAAAAAGAGACCAGAAAAAATAGAAAAGTAAGAATTAATAATATTATGCAGAAGTGAAAACAATCTATTCAGAGAAGAACGTGAATATAATGACATAAGGGGAGGGATATAAAGAGATGTGAAAAACTTAAAAATAAAATTGCTCAAAATATTATATAGGTATAAAGAGGTAATACTGCTATTTAGGAATTTAAGTCTCAGAGATTTTGAATTGAGTAATAAATTTGTGGATTAAGTGTGTACACAATGGGGGATAGGGTCTAATAGCCAACTATGGGTTTATCTGAGGATGTGCAGGACAACATTTAAGTCACATAAATAAGAACGAAAGAGAAGAAAAGGTGAAAAGGATAAGAAAGGAAGAAAAAAAGATCAGAAGTTCTGTAAGGCTAAACAAAAAACAAAAAGAAAATTAAAAAAATAAGAAAGAAAGAAAACATAAAAAAGAAAGAAAAACGCACACACACATCTATCCCTAAAATAAAAATTATAAGACGAAAAAAAAGTTACTAGAAAACAATTTTTTTTCAAAAAAGGTAAAAATTAAAGATTAAAAAAAGTTTTAGAAACGAAAAAAAAATTTATAAAAGGTACCAAAAGAAGAAGAAGAAGAAGAAGAAGAAGAAGAAGAAGAAGAAGAAGAAGAAGAAGAAGAAGAAGAAGAAGAAGAAGAAGAAGAAGAAGAAGAA